>NC_084823.1:57707845-57905561 GCF_958449725.1 Rosa rugosa
AAAACAAAAAACGATACATGGCAAAATTACAAGAACAAAACCTCTCTGAGAATATATATGGCTATTCATTCAGTCCCTTATTACAGAAAGCAAACATAACAAGTACAGTGAAGCAAGCACACATAGATCATCATTGGAAGCCTAGCATACACCTGTTCTCTTTCTTTCCACAAGGTTCCTCCAATATGCTGCTACCTCTCTTTGAATCTCATCTACACTTTTCTTACCAGGCTTTACCATCCCTTCACTGGCATTGCCTACTTCATCGACAGTAGCTGTGACATGTGCAGCTTTCATCGACACGCGGCTTGGCAGTGTGTCGATTTCATTCAAAACCTTGTCGATGTCTGAGAGGAGTCTCTCCGCCAAGCTCCGGCTAAAATCCTCCCTAACAACCACACGAAGAACAGCAATATGTTCTGCATTGGCTGGCATAGTGTAGGCTGGAACTATCCATCCAAACTTTCTCAAACTATCAGCTATCTCAAACACAGTGTGCTTGCTGCTGTCTTTTAGTTTGAAAGCCACCAGGGGCACTCCTATGTCTTTGGACAGAATTTCAAACCGCCCTGTTTTCTCTAGTCCTTCTTTCAGTGCTCTTGTATTGTCCATGCAGTTTTCCATTACATTTTTGTAACCCTACAATATATAATAGGGGAAAAAGATATTAATTGCAAAACAGAACACTATAACAGACCAAATCACACCAAGAACAATCTTGCTAAAGTTACCTCAAATCCCAGTCGTATAAACTGATAATACTGAGCAATTATTTGGCTAGACCCTGCCACATGACAGAATTAAGTTGAAGACTTGTTAACAAAGCATGCTTGCAAATGAGCAAATTTACATTAGTCATATCCAAAATAGTTCTTCATTGATTACTAATTAGTAATTACTGTCAATTTTACAGTGTTTCAGTATGCAAGTAATACCTTTGGAAAAGTTGAGGGTGAAAGTTGGTTGATCAGATCCAAGATAATTGATGTGAAACACAAGCTCGTCGGGCAAGTCCTCTTTACTCCTCCACACAACCCATCCAACACCAGCATATACAAGGCCATACTTGTGGCCACTTACATTGATACTCTTGACTAATGGCAAACGGAAGTCCCACTCAAGTTCAGGATAAAGGAACGGCGCTATAAAGCCTCCACTGGCAGCATCAACATGAATGGGAGTTTCCCATCCTGTCTCCTTATTCTTCTTAATAAGAAGATCATTAAGGAGCTTCACATCCTCAAACTCTCCCGTCAGGGTTGAACCTAGAATAGCTGCAACACAGATAGTGTTCTCATCAACCATCTCAACTGCTTTGACAGGGTCCATCACATAGTATCCCTCTGATAGCTTTACCTCCTTCAGTTCAACCTCAAAATACCTAGCAAACTTTTCCCAGCAAACCTGTATAGTTTGAAGAAACACTATATATGCATCAGATGGGCACACAGAGATAACCAGGTTCACTAGTGTTTAATTCAAATTAAAAAGGTCATGATACTTCATGAGAAAGAAGTACATATATTCATCAATCACAAGAGAAATTAAGAATTCAGACCTGCACATTAGCTCCTGTGACAATGTTGGGCTTGTCGTAGGGTTTGCCTTCTAATTTCCTCCTGTGCTGCCATTTTCTTTTAAAAGCTAGGCCAGCCAGCATAATTGCCTCTGAAGATCCTACTGTCCCCACGCCAACAGCAGTTTCAGCTGCTCCGATGGGAGCATTGAAAAGGTTGGCGATCATATTCACACAGCGATTCTACATGGAGGAAGAAAGGATTATATGAGAGTATAACAAGCTAAGTTACTTTGATTTACTCTTTCCCTTGTCCTTGTAAAACTTCCTAATTTACCTACAAGTCTCCCAAACTATATTGATTTATAATTTGCTTTGTATCTATGTCTGTATGTAGTTGCATGCATCTAAATTCATGACTGTAATTTATGTCCCCTGCAAACAGCAATGTGGCATCTGAAACTAGCTACCGTCCAGACTCCAGATTCCCAAGGAGATATTTTCTTTTAGTTTGGTCGATACTCGATAAGAAGATAATGTAATGCTAAATATACATCTTAATATATTGCCTTTATTTGAGCGACCACGTAATCTGCTTTTGGGTGGATGCTGTAATCTTAGGCCACGTCTCACAGACAGAGTCCACAAAATTAAAAACCATTTGATCCCATAGTCAAAGCTTCGAATTCACGTCCGTGAAAGTTTGGCTGGCTACTCTATCACGATAAATGTCATCGTGCCTTACAATATCAAAAAACGGCAATATTCTCAGTCATCTTGAATTCCCTTCTTTTAATGATATCCCCTCTCCCAGATCTCGAATCTAGATCGATCAGTAACATGTATATATATATATAATAAAGTAAAATTGGAGATATGATTTAGTGTAGAGAAGAGGATGGATGAGCTAGTAATGGAGATAGAAGGTCTAGCTAGGGTAGGGCGGGAGATGATCGAGTTCGAGTAGTACCTGAAGTTCAGTGGTGACAGGGTACTCATCCATGTCAACATAGTTTTTGTTCATAGAGGCCATCATGAGTTTATCGCATTCCGGCTCCATCCAGGTGGTCACGAATGAGGCCAAGTTGAGTCTTGGAGCCCCATCCAGCATAAGCTCATCGTTTATTATCTGATAAGCTGCTTCTTTGGGTTGTGAGGTCGCCGGCATCATGAACCTGCATTCATTCATTCATTTCTTAAGGTTTTGAGAATTAAGCTAAACACAAATTCTCTGCATCTACATGAACACTAATCGATCGATCGATCACTAAAGCATGCTAGCTAGCTAAAAAGAAAAAAAACCGGAGATGGATCGGTGAAGATAGACTTAATTACTTGGGGACGGGATTGCGCACATATCTGGAAGCAAAGGTACAGTCCAGAAAGTGATCTGCACGATCACCGGCGGTCGTCGAGATCACCATGTTTCTTTCTTTCTCAAATAGTTGAAGAGAAGGGATAAGGAGGTTGGGTAGCTAGTGAGGAATGATGTTGTTGGTTGCTTTTTGGGTATCAAACGGGCAATTTCGAGAGAGAAATGAGAAGCAAGTTGAAAAACAATTTAAGCTTACGCGGAAGGAAGAGGGCCACGTACAGAGATTGGGAAGGCAAAGTGGCCTACGCTGCCGACTGTCCTCTTTTCCTTTGTTTTCCAATGGGCTATGGGCCTTAACACACGGCTCATTCACTGGTTTTCTTTTTTTTCCATACGTACCGGTCTCAATCTGATTAAGGTCTAATTAGGGAGCCATAACTTTATTTTAGTTTATGAAATCTATTGTTGTTTACCAACTTCTATAAACAGTAATTTAATAATATAACTTTTGAAATAAATTTCTTTTTTAAAATTCATCAATATTTTTTTGCTACATAACTTATAAGTTAACCTATTTTTTACACGATATAAACTTTTTTTGAGAATAACACAATATAAACTGGTGCTAAATTAAGCTTAAAAACTAAAGTTATGAAGATGATTTAGACCCTACTTTTCACTCAATATATATAATATTCTTGACATATGAACCTTCTTTCCTATCTGATCCTTTTGTTTTGTCAGAAAACGTTACTAATTTGCCCGTTGTTGAAGTTGGATCCAACGACGGAATGATCAGCAGAAACTTTATTGGTCATGTAATACAAATCAAGTAATGGCCCCCAATTGGGATAGGATTACTGGCACTAATTGTACACACAAGGATAATGGGTCGAAAGCGAAAGAAACAAGTGACTTTGCTTTTAGATTTGCCAACACAAAGCAAAGCAATAAACAAAGTGAATAAACCACCACATGTAGTCGAGTTGGTAAAAGCCTCCAGGTGTGGAACCCCCATACCCGGGTTCGAATCCCGCCGACGCTTATTGGAGTTAAATCCCAATATATTCTTGGTGGCCAGGGAGGAGGAATTCTTTTGACAAGATCTGAATAATTCTATGCAGCTCTATCATTGTGTGTGGTGGTTGATGACTTGTTGACCCACAGTTGTCAAATAAATGCACTCTGTAGTGAGCTTGCTGTTGCGGGCACTACTAGTTCGGTTGATGCTTGATAGTGGGGTCACTGCAAACCAGTCACTCAGTTTGCAATTGCGAATTGAAGAGCATGACGATCACTACAACGACCACTGATTAATTAATGAGGAAAGGATTGAAATGGGAGGAGGAAGAAACGAAGATGGATGATGATGGCGATTGAGTGAGCTAGCTAGCTCGGTAGGGCTAAGTAGCCAAAAGGATGGGGCAAACGTACTAGGCGCACTAGAGGCTAAATTAATGTTAAGCTCAAAACTGGATAAGCAATTTGAAGGCTAAGGGGCATAGAGATAGGGAAAGTAGGGAACTGCATTAATTAAGGGTATCATGCTAATCAATGCTATGGGCCCAAAACTGGATAAGCGAGTAGGATTTAGGATTCAGAAGCACAGGTAGATGCAGAAGTTTTCATGAGTTGCAATTCTAAGATTTACATACCAAGTCCATCCCTTTATTGTTATCAGTCTGATCGGTATATATATGAATGTGTCAAACTGGACAAACAAGAGAAAAGTACGTCATTCATAAAATTAAGTGACGTAGCTTGTAAGAAACATTCCAACTGATGAAGTATATATTGGCAAGAAATAGAAGAGAGATACATACTCACTGTAGACTTCTAGCTCCACCAGTACGTAACGTTTATGATGAAAACTCTTGTTTTCTCTTTCTAGAAGCAGTTTGTGATTTCAACTACACAGCAAACAGTAATATGAGCTACAACTCTAAGCCCACAGAAACAAAATAGAAGTGTGAACAAAATGACAGGAAAAAATCCAGATGACCAGATAATTAAGAGGAAAAGGCACTAGTTCAAGATACAAAATCACATCAACAAAGCTACTTCAAACAAATCAATCAAGCTACTGTTTTATGATTTTCGTGCGTGCTCATAACTAGCTATTAGGTTAGTGAATTTTGCACTGCACTTGAGAAAATACTTGAATGATCAATCATTATCTAATACGTACAGATGATACAGCTGAAACTTTCCTAATATATGCATGGTTGAATCCAATAATTCATTATCTACATATCAAAAGAGCTGAATTAATACAGCCAATTAAGAAATATATATTCTGCATGCACCAATACAAGAATAAGCATAAATTCATATATATGTTGCGGTTTATGTTCTCATCATTCATTCTCTACCATCCATAGTTGGGTTTGACTATGAATACTTCTATAAGGAACTTATGCAAGAAGCAAGGAACAACACAGCTAGTCTATATTCTAGTTTGACCTGTAGAATGCCCGAGTCCTATTTTATTGATATGCAATTAAGAGTGCAATTATTGGAGCGACAATAAAAGAATGATGTACGTAAGCACTTAAAAAGATTATCACCTGAGAGTCGGCACAATCAGAACAACCCCCGTTGTCGGTTTTGACTTCAGTGGGCGGAGCCCTGCAACATTAACAAATATATATATATGGCACAGTGAAGAGTAAGTTAATTCAACAGATGGTACTAATTAATTACAACGGATGAACAACACAAGAACAACTCCAGCAGTTAAAGCCAAACCATGCATATAGAAAGAAACATGTTTATTCAAAAAAAAAAAAAAACATGTACAACGAACAAACACAAGCAAGATCGATCTCAACGCACCAGTCAGGAACTTGGGCTTGATATGCTTCGCCAATTCGAACCTTAGAAATAAATGGGTCCGGGTACTTGATCATGGCTGCTATTGGACCCAATACTGGACCGAATTCAAATTGACATGGGCCAATCCCCTGACTAATAGTACGTGATTTGGAGAAGAAGGAATTAATCTCCGACATTTTGGGATCTATTTTTGCACAGGAATGACAAAACCACTCGTCAATTGGCAATACCACCCTGGGTTTGCAGCAAGACACATGAAACGCTTCCTCACAACGATCACAAAGTAACAGATTCAATACGTTTTCGGATTTACCACACAGCTTACACGACTGAATAGAGTCATCAATTCCGGAAACTTGAGCAGCAGCACAACTTTTATGAAGGGAAATCTTTTGGAGCTTATACGTTTTAAGTACGGAAATGCAAAGATCTTGTTTCCTTACTTCAACTGAACTCGGAATACAGCTCTGAACTAACATGTTTTCTGCAAAAATTAAACACTAATGGGTTCAAACTCGAAACCGAAGAAGAAGAAGAACTCAAAAGGAAAGATTAAGAAGAAAATAAATTACCAGATCTGAGTCGGCGTGTGTGGGTGTGGGTCTTTCGGTGGAGTTGAAATCTGGTAAGGAAACCGGGAAACATAAACGAACTTTTAAAAGAGTGGGGCTCGACCCACTAGGAGGGGCTCCAATTTGGCTCCAAAATCTCGCGGCAAGTTTTTTTTGGGAATTTCAAATTTTCAAATTCCACGCCAAAATTAAATTGAGACTTAATTTCGAGCAATGCCTACTTTTGTTGAAACTGTTTTTATTGGGATATTTCAAGCAAGATAGAGATGATTATTTGAAATCATGTATATAACAAAATGTATTCCATAAATCATCTAACAAAACTCACTCACTTTGTCAATCAAAGTAGGTCTGAAAGGATCTATTAATCTTTAGATCATTTAATATTGTAGGAGTAATATGATAAATCACAAAATTAAAAGACATAAAAAATATAATCCACTTACTCTGCAGATAACTACTCATTATCTGCTTACTCATTCTGCATAGAGCGAGTCATATCCATATCCGCATATGAACTACCCACTAGGCCACTATCATATAACTCCATAACAGTTTGGGTTTTTTTTTTTTTTTTTAACTTCTTCTTTTTTTCTATTCGAGAAATGTTCTTATACATGCAAGACATGTTTGCAGGCTGTTTCTATAATTTTATCCGATAGCCAAAAGTTTTTCTCTCATGAATATATAAAAAATAAATATTTTAATAAAAAATTCGCCTACAATCTATTATCATCGATACATCAAGTAAACTAATTTCACATAGACAAATTGACATAATCTCGAATTAGTCTATAACTAGAGAGAGTTCACTACTATAAAGTTGGTCTATATTTGATATTCTTTACTTGATCGTATTTTCTAAATATTTCTAAGAACTGACCCCATTTTAGCTTTCTACTTCGATCCTCTAACATATTACATCAAATAAGCTATCAAATATCATAAAATTATAACTGATGATGCTGATGTTTCATTCTAGTGTTTCCCATAAAACATACTTTTGTCCATCCTAGACAAATAATACAATAGAAGCTCTCCTCCTATTACTCTTATTTATTATTAACATGAAAACCATTTTCTTAATCATCATTCATAGCAGTATGGACTTTGATTGGAGATTTAATCCAATAGTTCTTAATATCTAGAGAGTAGAGACTAGAACATTTTCCCGATACCATCCTTCCGTGGAACAGATTCGCAGACATCCATCCGGCTGTATTTTCCCAATGATGGAGCAATCTGCTCAACCTTGTCAAACAACCCGAGCAGCCCTCCTGTGTGTATGAAGAGGATCTTTCTTCCTTCCCACTTCTTTGGATTCTCAGCCATGTCTTTCAGCAATCCATAAGCAGCTTTGCCACTGAAAACAGATGACATAAAATTGATTAATCATTCATCTTGTCATTCGGCAATAAACTCGAACCTAGGAACTACTCTTTTAAACTCTCTCTCTTTTTTTTTTCTAAGTGAACAAACAGTTAACATTTTGTATTCAGGAAATAGGGAACATATATTGATAAGTATACAATCATTCTAGATAACAGAAGTGCTGAAACAGGGTTGGATATATAAAAAAGATTCATTCTTCTCATATATTGATAAGTATACAATTGTTTATTTTTTATTTTTTGTAACAAAAAGGAAGTATAAAACATAATAGAGTTCATCAAATGCACATAACGGTTTCTGAAGCAACAAACTGGAAAACTTCACTGATACACACCTGTAAACTGGATCCAAAATAACCCCAGTGGTTGCGGCAATCTCCTTCACAAAAGTAAGCTCCTCAGCAGTGTTGATTGCATAGCCTAAACCCTTGGCCTGTCAGACCATAATATACAATCAACCCCAACTTCAAGTTCGATCTATAAACAAGTTATCTTGATGTACATTCTGTTTGTGGATGCATGGAATGCATATGCATGTTTTAGGATGCATCACATCTATAATGGTAACATACATATATTACAAACCATGAATTTTCAAACTACGATTTTATTTTCATCTTTACAGTTCCTCAGAGTAATGATCACATTCCCCACTTATACTAGATGTTTCAAATTCTAGCATTCAAAATTGTAATCAACCACAACAAATTCCTCAAAACTACATAAGACCCTAAAAAGTCAAAGTACCCATGAATGTACTCATCATTCACAACAGCATGACCATATCCACATTTCACAACTTAAATAAGAAAAAAAAAATTAAGGAAAATCTAATCTGATCTGCTCTGACACTCACATTTTGAATGTTAACAATATTACGTGAATCAACGCCTGCTTCAAGTCCATCAAGTAGGCCTTGAACAAAGTCGTAGAAGTAATCAGGGTCATCGCAGACAGAGAATGCATGAACCTGCAGAGCAGAATGAACAAATAATTACATGACATGACATGACAAGTGCAGCATATTGAAAATCTAGTAATCAACAGAGGGGATTCATACTTTTGCCTTCAATGAACTCAGCCGAGACCCCAATGACAAACCAGCAATTGTACCCCCACTAGAATCAACAAGAGAAAATATATTAAATGCAATGAACTAGTACTGGACAACAAAAAACAGATGGAAATAATGTCATTCATGATCATGATCAACTTGATTGTTTTCACAAAGATATACTCCCGTCATAGAAATTATTAGGATAGAGCCGAACCTTCCACATGCTACAACAATATCATCAAACTTTACTTTGCCAGCCCCACTGTGAAGCTGCTGCTCAATCTCTCGAATCGCTTGAATATATCCCCTAAATACAATCAAATACAACAATGTGATAATGTCAAAGAAAGGGAAGCTATTACTGTCAACTTTGAACAAGAATGTTATATTAGCAAGAAAAATAAAACCATAAAATCATTAAGCAAGACTGAGACCTGGCAACCCTTGCCTTTCCGTTCTCCATTCTCATTAGGAAAAGAAGAGAAAAAAGTCCACTAAGGTTTAAATAGAAAGGCAAAAGCAAACCCAATCTCACCAAGTTCCGAGGGAGTCTGATCCACCAACAGGAATGACATATGGCCTTCTTCCTTCTTTTATCAGTCTTTCCTTTAAGGTATTAGTAAGAGCCTGCGACCAAATTTAATACATTACTAAAGTATTAGCGGTGAAAGAATATAAGCTTCTTAATATGAGGAATGTGAATGTTGCTACACAAATAAGACCCATTTAAATCACTCATATCACTTAAATATGCAGTTCATAATAACTTTCCTATCCAAAGAATCACTTGGCCAAAGGGGCAGTGTTTCAACATCAAACTTGAACCTGAGATAATAATTTTACTAAAAGAAAATGCATGCTTAGTTAAACCCGACTCAATAGGCATTATAAAAGACATTGTTGGCAAGAAACATACCACACTCCCAATTTTTGCATACTCTTCTTTTGAAATCAATTCAATATGAGCTCCGACTAAACGCTCAACCAGAAGGTTCCCGGTAAGTCCGGGATCTTGATCCACAAGAACCTGCAAAAACCCATGAAGCAAAACTTTAACTTATTTAACAAGCGACTTTGAACAATCAGTAAACTTAACAGAGAGTGAGACTGACCTTAGAGGTACGTAAAATGAGATAAGAGTCGAGATTGAGATACTTTGCAGCCACAGCAGTTGCACGACAGTGGTTACTTTGGATGCCCCCTATGGTTATGATACAATCAGCACCCTTTTGGACGGCATCTGCCATCAGGAATTCCAATTTCCGGACTTTGTTGCCGCTGAGCTGCATCCCCGAGAGATCATCGCGCTAGATATATATATATATATATATATTATTTGCAAACATTGAATCTGTCAGCGTAAACCAGCAGAAAGCCACAAAAATCAAACATTCATTGAACCTTTTCAATTAATTGCATATATATATATATATATATATATATGCTACTTTTAACACTCAATACCTTCAACCAGACCTCGGTGTTGTTGGGCAAATTAGGAAGATTCCATTTGTGGATTGGAGTGGGAAGCTGACAGAAAAAGTAGGAATCAGTACAAACAGTGATGATGGTACGTATGAGTAATAATTTGTAAAGGAAGAATGATTACGTGACCGAGAGAGAAGGTGTGAGAGGGGATGGGGCTGATGTGGGATGCCCAAGAAGGAGGTGAGTATGGCTTCTTTGAGAGGAAGTCCAGCCCTGAGTTTGAGTGTGAAGTGTTCACTTCCATTAGTGAGTGAATCTGAAAGCGTTCGTGTTTGTGTTTGTGTTTGTGTTTGTTATTGGGTTGGGTGAGAGTGAGTGCAGCAGGGTGAGAAGGGAAAATGAGGAGGGCTTTGTTTTTGGTAAGCTGAGGAGGAATTCGGAAGCTGCCACTGCAACACAACATAATTCGGTTATCCCATCTCTGCTCTATAAAACTTGTCGTTTTCTCCTTTGTATTTTTGGGTGGGAGTGGGACGGAATACTCACAAGACCTTGATTTACCGTCCGATGAGTTTCCTCTTCTTTCACTTCACCTATTCTTAACGTGAAAAGTAAAAATGAAAAATGCTGTTTCACTTTCGTCACATTTGTGGTTAAAAAAAGGGTCGTTGACCCAAAGCACCAAAATTGGTTAAACTTAACCTATTTACCCCAGCAACAAATTTTTATTCTCACTAACCCAATTTAAAGTGAAATGACAATTTTGCCCTTAACCTAATTAATAAACTACTATCATGCCACTCTCCCTATATCTCAATAATCTCATCCCTTCGGCCTCTCTCTCTCTCTCTCTCTCTTATCCCTCCGATCCGTAGGCCGGAGCCTGTTTCGCTCACCGATTTCTCTCTCGTCGGAGCACTGGAGTCCGAGTCGCGGCGGTGGAGACTTCGTTGCAGAAGTCTATGTGGCCCGGTGAGTCGATGAAGGTGATGGAGTGGCCACGGTGGTTGATGGAGGAGCTCTTCATGGTGATGGACCGGCGCTGCTACTCGAGGAGAGAGTCCATGAAGCGGAGGCGGCAGGTGAGCTTGGGGTGGATGATGCCGCCGACGGAGCCGGAGATAAGGTGGTCGTAGAGCATTCTCACCATTAATTCGTGGCCTGTGCTGGGTTGTGGCACTTGTGAGATAATGGTCGTGATCGATTCAATTTTTGTTTGATAGGATAAAGATAAGGCTATGGTTTCATGGAATGCTATGACTACTGGTTATTCTCAGATTGTTAGATTTGAGAATGCTATTGGTTTATTTGAAAAGATAAGGGAGTGGAAGATTGAGTTAAATGTTGTCAACTGGAGAATGATGGCTTTGCATGGATGTGTTTTGGTAAATGATGGATTGTGGCTCAGAGCCACATGTTGTTAATAATGACATTTGTTTTAGCCTGCACTAGCTCTGCATTTTTTTTTTTTTTTTGATAAGAAGCTCTGCACATCAATCTTAAAATAAAGCTATAGCTTCTTCCAATTCCAATATTCTATGTTTTGTGCAACCTTGAACTAGTTATGAGCTTATTGACCTTTCTTCATTTCTTTCTTCTTGTTTAATTTTTTTTTTGAAAGGTTATTTGATTTTTCTTCAAAGAGCTCAAATGATCAACTGGTCTTGTTAGAAGTTGTTGATTTATAGGGGCAATAGACGTCTATTAAAAATGGCTGAGTTGTTGGTCTATTGCCTCCCAATAGACATCTATTGGGGGGTAATAGACATTTTGAATTAATGTAATCTCCTCTTTTTTTTCTTTAATTAAAGTTATATTTGTGTAATTTTAGAAAAATTAGTTCTCATTTCGGTAATCGAAACGTCTATTGGGGGGCAATAGACGTCTATTGGGAGGCAATAGACGTTTTAAAATTGAGGCAATAGACATCTGTTAAAGCGTCTATTGGGGGGCAATAGACATCTATTGGGGGGCAATAGACGTTTTGAATTGATGTAATCTCCTCGTTTTTTTTCTTTAATCAAAGTTTTATTTGTGTAGTTTTAGGAATATTAATTACCATTTCGGTAATCTAAAGGTCTATTGGGGGGCAATAGACGTCGACTGGGGGGCAATACATGGCTGATAGTCGTCTATTGGGGGGCAATACATGGCTGATAGTCGTCTATTGGGGGCCAATAGACGTCTATCAGGGGGCAATAGACTTTTGGGGCAATAGACGTCTATTAGGAGGCAATAGACGTAGGGGGCAATAGATGTCTATTGGGGGCAAAAAAACTTTCCGGTGAGATTTTCAGCAAATTCCGGTGGACGGCAGCCGGTGACCGGAATCCGGCGACCGGATTTCGGCGAAAGTTGGCCGGATTCCGGCGAAAGTTGACCGGATTCCGACGAAAGTTGACCAGATTCCGGCGAAAGTTGACCGGATTCCGGCGGCCGGTGACCGGATTCCGGCGGCCGGTGACCGGATTCCGGCGGCCGGTGACCGGATTCCGGCGGCCGGTGACGGGCTCCGGCGAATTCTCCTATGGTTTCTCTCTCTTCCATTTTCTCTCTCTCTCTAAGTAACAAAGGGGTGAGGGGTAAAATGGTATTAAAAAAAAATTAAAAACAAAAAAAAAATCTTAATGGGGTATTAGGGAAGACTCTCTTAGAGTGTATTGGGTAAGAGAGAATTAAAAAAACTTAATGGGGTAAGTGGGAAAAAAATCCCTAGAAATGGGGTAAATGGACAAAACCCCTTAAAAAAATGCATTTATTAACAATTTATTTTATTTTTAATTTAATTTATTATGTAGATCAAAAATCCGTATTAAATAGAATGTTTGCCATAACAAATATATTTATTTTAAAAAAAATCGAGTAATATCATAGCAATAAACATCTAAGACGTCTTAAGTCATCAAACAAGATTTTGAATTGAGCAGACGGGACACATGTTGAGAACTGAGGAAGAGGCAAAATTTAGTTCAATTGTCTGATGACAAATTTACTTCTCTTAAAATGTGTTTAAAAGGGATATAACGTCAAAGAAATAAGCAAATAACTCTAATGTCTTTCACGATTTTATTAATTCTCCAACCGAGGAGCAGTAATTCAACTAGATGAGTAAGTAAGTAACCCTTCTTATATTTGATTGGTATTTTGTAGTACCAAACTTCAATGAATGACTCGAATTAAAGGCAATCAACCTTGGCGCCCACCTATAGCAGGGATGTTAAAATTGAACACAGATGGAGCATTTCTCATGGAGGGGTGGGAGGTGTCCTGCGGAATGAAAAGGGTGAATTCATTGCTGGATTTGCTTATCATAAAGAGTATGTCACTTCTGCCATGCATGTGAAACTTCTTGCAATTAAACATGGGCTAGAATTGTTGCAAGCCATGACAATAACGAATGTTATTGTTCAAAGTGATTGTCTCTTGGCTATTTTGTGAGGAGGGTGAGAATTTCACAACTCTAGGCAACTTAGTGGAAGATATCAAGGCTCTTCTTCATCAGTTGCCTTCGATTGGGATACAACATGCTTATCGAACCTCCAATAGAGAAGCCCACAGGTTTGCAAGTTATGGTTTTGATGCTAATACCCATACTGAATGGTTCTCAAACGCTCCAGAGTTTGTTATGGATGCCCTCATTTACGATTGTAATCGTATGCTTCAATAATAAAAGTTCTTTTTTCCTCAAAATGATTCGAAACACGAGATTCTTCGGGAAAGAAAGTGATGGTTTTACAAAAGAAGGTGTGTAGTGCTAAAACTATAAAAATATAAAGAAATACAATAGTCATCGACTAAGACATCCTAAAATATATATATATAGGAACCTTATCTAACTAAAATAGCACCACTAACGTGTGCTAAACGATTAATCATACTATTTTCTTCATATTAGACATATCGAAGATGTATCATACTTAATTGCTTCAAATGAATGCTCATTTATTCAATAATACAATTCGTAATTGACACCGTCATTTTTGATTAGAATAAGGACCTTCTAGGCTCATGGATTGTATTGATAAAAATTTATCTGTCATCTCTAACTTCCATATTATAGACATTATGTCCTCCCGATGTATTATTCTTTACTTAATAATACAATGTGAGTTTGAGTTAGCCTAATTGAAATTCAACCAGCTTGAATTTGAATTAAAACAAAAAAACAATCATAAGCTTGAATGTCATTATTTAAATGAAAAAAAAAAAAAATTCTCATATAAAAAACATTGATTCTCATATGAGTATGGTGAGATACGAAGAAAAAGATAGAGAAACAGATTTTTTTTACATTTTAGTTGGATAACCGTCGAAAAAAGGTATACATGTATTTATTAATTTTTTTTTTCAGAAATTTGGTACAGTAATGAATTATTTCACGTCGGTCGGATTTATGTTTCTCAACTTTCCGGTGACTGGCGAGAGAAAGGAAAACAAACAAACAGAAGTGAATGGACTGGGCGGTAAGTTTAAATTTGGGAAATACAGAGTAATTTTTAGCTGTTTCACTTTTAAAGCCAAGTAATTTTAGCTGTTGCTATATATTCTCGCTGTCTTAAACCCCACAGCTAAATTTGGGGAGCTTTTCTCTGCAAACGTTTTCAAATTTATAGATAGTTCATTTGGTGGTTTTGATTTATGGGTTGTAGTCAAATTTAGCACAAGATTCATGATCAAAGGTTCAGGTTAGTAAATTCCATTTCTTGAATCAACTTCGTTTCTTGTAGTCAATTACTGAAGGTGCTCAAGGAGCAAAAAATGACCATGCAGACTCTTTTCCTATTTTTTTTTATTTTTTTTTAGGGGGATATATTTAGCTGGATTTTCTGTCTAATTTTAATTGGGGTTCTTTTGACTGGTCTCTTCATTTCTGGTGGAATTCAATCTCTTACTGTTTTGGATTGTGGGCAAAGCCATTTTAGGTTCTTCTTCCTTTTATGTATCTCTGTATTTCAATCCTTTTGTTAAGCCATTCCTTTTCTGAAGCAATGGCTTTTGCATGTTCGAGCCTACAAGTGATTAAGCATCTCTGACTCATTCTTATCAGTTGCAGATCTTCACCTTCTACGGCTTTAGGTACTTGGCTTCACTTATTTCTGAGTGATTATGAACATTTGGTTTATTGTTCCTTCAATTTCTTAATTTCTGCTGAGTTAGTATATAAAGGTTTGCCCTTTATGTGATTAATCAACCCAATATAGATAAAGGTTGGCCCTTTATGGGATCAATCAACCCAATATGGATAAGACTGGGTAGACATAATATTGATTGAATTAACTTGGTGTTGTTGTTTTATTTTTATTTTGTTTTAGCCGTGATTATATTCTGTGCTAATGATATGGACAGGCACAGCAAAAGATGCATTGTGCCCTTCCAAGAGCTAATATTGATTTCCAGAAAGGTGCAGACAGAGGAAGAGATTCATTATCAAGGAAAGAACAAAGTAGTTTCAGGATATCTTCAGAGGTAATGCATATTTATTTTGCAAATTAATTTGGATATACTTCATTTTCGGTTATGGAAAGCATCTAGTTATTCTGGACTGGTACCTTTTGCAGGAATGTGAAGTGCCTTCTGTCACATGGAGGAACTCCGATCATAGGTAAAGCCATTTTAATTGTCACTGCTCGATTGCTTGTTTCTCACTGCTATGTGGTGAAACTAATTCAATAGAATTAGTTCATATGTTTTCTGTCTCGTGAAGTTGATTGTTGAGCTCTGTATGACCTTGCCTCTTTTCTCTGATGGTTTTGCATATTTCTTAGTTGTCAATACTATACATCATGCTTGTTTGAAACACATAAACGCATAATACAATAAAATAGGTCCCTAGCTGTCAGAATCTCCCAGCTTTTCCTTTGTGCCAATTTCTCTGGGATTTGAGAAACAAACAGTGAAATCGTTCTAGTGGCCCAGCAAAAGGTAGCAGATCTAAAATTAGTGATGTTGGAGTAGGTTAGCGTAAACAGTAGAAAGAAATACTCTAGGAACAATTGATTATTGCAACTCTTGGAGTTCCTCATTTCTGTGAAATCTGAGCATTGGATACTTAGAATGGTTATGTATCAAAAGATTCAAAACATTCATTAAATAAAATCAGTGTCTGATGGCCATTGCTAAGATCATTAGTGGCTGTTCAATTTTTCATTTCCTGCTTCCTGTGTTATGCATAGGGAATGACTATTATTGTATCTCCTATTTTAATTTATCAGGTGTGCTATCTTTAAATTCCTTTCCCTTGAACCTGACGGACAGTGGAGAATTGTGGCACTACCGTTGCAATGTAATGATAATATAAATAACTTGGTATTGGATGCTGTGGTGAATATGGAAAGTCTTCGTCTTGTTTACTCACCACCGATTAGTCATTTCAAGTTTAATCGACAGAAGATGCAGAAGGGTCCTCCCATGGATGTTGCTTATTCAGTCAAGTCATTTACAAATAGAAGATTTACTGGTTCAACTATGAGACACCAATATCGAAATAAGACCTTAGTAAATAAAGCTACCAAATGGAATGTTTCCAAAAAATTTCAGAAGTCATTAACCTCCAATGATCCCTCAGCTATGATCCTAAATGATTCTAATGCTATTAAATCCTCAGATGTGGTTAGTAATAGAAAAATAGACGGCAATGTGAAGAGAAGTTCAAGAAAGAAGAGTAGAAAGAAGGGAAAGCAGAGCAAGAAAGTTTCATGCAATGTTGGCTCTACTGACCACGAAGTGATTTATGAGGAATATGGCAATGTAAGCTCAGCTTCTGAAACCTGTGGTAACAAGGACGGGGATGGACCAGCACCATCTTCAACTGCACCAGAAATTTCATTGCCAGATTCTAAGAATTCCAGTGATGAGGTAGGCACTGTGAGTAATTTTGAAAATCATATTGTACTGGAAGACTCTGCGTTTCCCATCTTAGATGGGGTGGAGGCTATTCAGCATACAAAGGCAAGCTGTTACAATGATCTCTATACCAAAGGTTACTCTGAGATGCATGACTCCTACGTTTTGGATTCAATTTCAATTGGCTCAAACAGTGATGGCAGTACTAATCTTGGTCATGACGAAAAACATGCTGAGAAGGAAATGTACAACACAGATATATCTGACCCAGCAGATTCGAGTTCTAGAAAGGGATATTTTACTCGTCAAAGGTCACTGAATGATGTTGTAAACACCTATAATCACACTGAGGACGCAGGGCAGGGTACTCATGATTTTGGCAGTAGTAGTGACATGAAATTTGTTGTGCCTAACAAGAGAAGTAGACAAAACAAAGTAGGACAACGGAGTGCAAATGTTCCCAAATCTGGTAGTGTTGGGAATATGCGGACAGGGGTCTGGCAAAAGGTCCTGAAGAATGATGCCAATGATTGCACTGGTGAATTGAAGAAAGCAAGTTCTGTTTACTCAAGGCTTGATCTCCCTTTGAGAGAGGCTCCCATGCTCAATAAAACCTGTAATGCTGTTGATGTTAATGTCTTTTTGAAGAGTGAAAATAGGAAACAGCAAAAAGATAAGGTCTCAAAAAAGTTGAAAAGAAAAAATGCTCCAGCATTGAAACGAGAATACAATTGTTATTCCAGGAAGGGATCTCATGCTAGCTTGGCTGGCTCAGATGGTTCTTTGAAGCTTCGGATGGATCAGAGTGATATATCAGATATCTTGTCTCAGGCGAAGGACAAGAAACCTAGTCGTCCAACGGCTGGATTCCAGAGCAGCAAAGTAGAATGCATGAACTCCGTATCAGTTCAAAGCATGCAACTCTGTCCAAATGAGATTGGTCATCTTGAAAATGTGTGTAAAACCGTCTCAGGCATGAAGAATCAAAATGTAGGAAATCAGGATGGCTCAATGCAAAAAACATGCAATTCCTGGAAGGAACCAAGTCTGCATCAGGTGCAATCTTCAGTCTACCTTCCTCATCTACTTTATGATGCAGCAAGTCAAGAAGTACAGAGACAAATCCCGCTTGCAGAAAGCAGCAAGCAAAACCGGAGTAGTTCTGGATCTCTTACACACAAGTGGATGCCAATCGGGTTGAAGGACTCTGAGTTGGCAAGCTTTGTTAGATCTGAGAGTTCATTGCTTGAACATTCTGATGAGGGAGCTTCTAAGAGATGGACGATTAAAGACACTGTTAAGGGCAATGTGGTTTCTAAAACTGCAGTTGAGTCCATGGCTCAGGGTTCTGGACATGTAACTCGTTCTTCTGATGACACAGAGGGCAGGCTTCCTACATCAAATGCAGTTGAAGAGGTGGCCAACAACAAGCTTCATGCAGCTAACTATGTGAATAGTTATGATGTATCCAAAGGTCTAAATGCTTTTGAAGCTTATTCAAACAGAGTATTAGAAGCAGTAAATAATGCTTGTAGGGCACAGCTGGCATCTGAAGCTGTTCAAAGGACCACTGGTCATCCAATTGCCGAATTTGAAAGACTTCTGTATTATTCATCTCCCGTTATCCATCAATCACCTAGCCACACAAGTTGTCACACTTGCTGTTCATGGAACCAGGTTGACCAGGTTGGTGGTGTGTCATTGTGCAGACATGAGACACTAAATATCACTTTAGGATGCCTATGGGAGTGGTATGAGAAATATGGGAGCTATGGGCTGGAAATAAGGGCTGAGGAACCTGGGAGTCCAAAGAGATTGGGTGCTGATCGTTTAGCATTTCGTGCTTATTTTGTCCCTTATTTGTCAGGAATTCAGCTTTTCAGGAATGGTAGGAGTACTGGTACTAGAGATATTGACAATAGACTTCACAATCATCAAGTGTTAAGCGCATGCTGGAGTGGTGAGATATCCAGAAAATCCTCTAGTATTGGTAGTCTTCCAATATATTCACTACTTTTTTCTCATCTTGATTGCAAGGAAGATGCAGTCATCCCACCACTTGTAAACGAACTGGGTATTCGAGAAGCTTTTGCCAAAGATGTAACTGTTCAATCAGCTGACACAACAGGTTTCAGTGATTTAGAGCTACTTTTAGAATATTTTGAATATGAACAACCTCAACAAAGACGACCTCTATATGACAAGTAAGTATTATTACACTTTTTACTGAAAGTTGTGGTCATTGAATAACATGCTTTAGCAATACCACAGCGGTACTTAAAGCAGCCTTTGTAGAGACATAGACATGGGGTTTTGAATCAATGGATTTTTATGTTCTGATGAGTTACTAAGAGAGTAGTTGTGCAGAACTAATCAAATACATATACATCTATTGTCTCAAATTTCATTTTAGTTGGAAACTCATTTATATAAAAGCACTTCCCGTAAGTACATTTAACTCTCTAGTCGATGGATATCATATTGATTTGACATTTTGTGGTATGAGCATGGCACGTGTTAATACCATATACTGTAAGATTTTTTTTTTTTTTTTTTTTTTTATCCTAAGTTTTACTTTATTGTTTATTCTCCCATCGTATGTTTGAATGTTTTTCTACCTGCTGGAAATGCTTTTTAAGATAGTAGGCAAAAATCAGATATTTCTTTTGTGTTTCTCAGTTACTATAATATTGAGCTTCTGTCAGTACGCAAATATGCATGTTTGTGTAAGTATCTACTTTTTGGATCTGTGATGATCCTTATGACCTGTACTTTCAGATGATCTTATTCTGTTCCCTCCCTTTCAGGATAAAGGAGCTGGTTAGAGGTGATGGACATTCACATTCAAAAGTGTATGGCGATCCAACTACACTAGACTCTATAAATCTAAATGATCTACATCCCAGATCTTGGTTAGTAATACAAACAGATTCAGACCTTTACATTGTAAATTAATCAATATTGTTTGTAATTGACCCTGTTAGGTTCATAGCTAAAATGATTACAATTACTAGTTAAAGAGTTTCAAGGGGAATGCAATTGACACTGATGAATGAACGGTACAAAAAGATCAGCTTTTCTGAGTTCCTTAAATTTCTAAATAGCATGTAACTTTCAAGTGCGATCTGATTTTCAGGTATTCAGTGGCATGGTATCCTATTTACAGGATACCTGATGGTAACTTCCGTGCAGCATTTTTGACCTACCATTCACTTGGTTGTCTGGTTCGTAGAAATGCCAACTTTGAGTCTCGTAGTGTGGATGACTGTATTGTATCTCCAGTTGTGGGTCTTCAGAGTTACAACGCTCAGGTAGTTAATGGTACAGAGATTGTGAAATATTGTGCAGTGTATTTTAACATGTAATTCAAGCATACTGTTAGATCTGTGCAGCTTATTTGAAATATATACTTTATGTCAACAAACAGAGTGAATGCTGGTTCCAGTTAAGGCCCTCAGCACCAGCACAGACAACATTATCAAACTTAAACCCTTGTGAAATACTGGAGGAGCGTTTGAGGACACTTGAGGAGACGGCATCTCTTATGTCAAGAGCTGTTGTGAGCAAAGGAAGTATGACATCTGTAAACAGGCATCCAGACTATGAGTTCTTCCTCTCTAGGCGGCGCTAGCTGCGATGTATTGAAATTTTCTGTAACTGATTTTAACAACTCATAATTAAACTAGTGTCAGTTCCCCATTAAGCTTATCTACATTCAAGGTAACATCTAACCTCAGGTAGGCAGAAAGGGTGACCAACCTTTTTCTTTGTTTTTTTTGTTACACATACATATATAGATAGCCTTTCCTTCCAGGATGCATGTGAGTGCCTCAGAATATAATGCAACTCTTTCGGGGATTTGGAAAGGTACTGTAGTGTTACTGAAGAAAGGTAGTGTAGTGTTATCAGTTTAGCTGCCTCCTGATAATGTTGTAAATATCTTACAGAATACATGATCTGTAAATAGCGTTCTCAGTTTGGAGTTTTTATCCAGTCACTGATTCATATGAGATGAAAACTTCTCAATCTCAATTCAATGAGAATTCTTATATAAGCCTCTCATTTGATTCTCTTTGGTAGAGTTGTTTGTTTTTTGTAGAATGAATTATAAATTTTAGCCTAGTTCTTCTCGATCAATTGTCTAAACTGCAAGCGATTTAGAGATAGAACACACAGCCTCTTTATACGATGCAAGTATTTATTAATAATCAAGTTCCAATAATCCACTGATCAAGGAAGAGGTACATTACACAAGCAACTGCCGTCTTATTTTGTATTAAGCTTAGATATGTGTCGTATAATATGGGACATATGGCCAGCATCTTCTTAATTGTTGTCATACCAGAACTGGTTCTGGAGATACTGAACGACATTTTTGTCAACTTGGAAGGCCTTGGTGAGAACATCAGGGTTGATTGACGGGTTGGAGCCGAACACTGCTTTGGCTATGGTGGTGACACCAGGAAACTGGCTGCTAAGACTGGAAACGGCTACGGCGTTGACCTTTCCGATGTTGAGCTGGAAGTGAATTTGAGCAAATGGGAAGACAAACACATCTCCCTTGTACAACACTTTGCTGAAGAGGCGGTTGCCGTTATCATTGGATGTGACGAAGCCAACGTAGAGAGTGCCTTCCATGACCATAAGGACTTCCGTGGCCCGAGGGTGGATGTGAGGAGGGTTTAGTCCGCCAGGTGCATAGTCTATGCGAGCGAGGGATATCCCAAGAGTGTTCAGTCCTGCTATTTGCTGCACATTCGCCTGGGTGACGATGGAACCAAGCGGATTTGATGTGTTTCCGCGCATCCGGAGCCCGGAAAAGAAGAAATCCTCTGGTGTTACCATCTTTGGGTCCTTGCAGAATCTCCCATTCACAAACACTGCAATATGGAACATCATATCAGAACATGCATGAATTCATGCAAATACGAAAATTAATCATATATATATAATCCTCATATATATGGGAAATATGATATGTACATATGCTAGTGACTACTATATACCAGCAGAAATATCAGTGTTGGTGGTGTTAAGTGCTACACAGAAATCTTGGAGAGGACTAGGATCAAAGGCAGAGACAAGGTGGAAGGTTGCCAATGCCAATAGGGCAAAAGCAGCAGCTGCAGGGCAATGAGTAGCACCTTTCATCATATCGTGATCGCAATACTCGTATATGATAGTGTTTTGTATAAGAGAGAATTGGATCGAGGTGGATGAAAATCTTGTATGGAAGAAATGCCTATTTATAGATGGAAGAGATGGAGAGAAATACAATTGATCACTAGTCTTGGATTTGCCACGTCTAAGGAGGCAGGCAGTAACTCAATTATTTAGACTCCTTAGTATTCAGAAGCAGGTAAAGACTTGAATTATATTCTGTACTAATTCTTGACAGACAAGCTAATTGACCCGCTCTCTGCCTTATTCATAAAATTAACAAATTATTATAGGATATTATCCTTTTCAAACTTAAAATGTGGCTTTTGTAAAGTCCGACACTCCAACGTTGGGTATGAGCTCTGCTGTGAGCTAGGAATTCTATTAGTTACATGAGAGGTGGAAACAAAAATACGAGAGTTAGTTACACACTTGGACGTGGCTAATGGGATTAACCATATTAAATTGTTGACGATAGCTACCCAGAATTCACCCTCCAAAGTCTTCTGGTCAGGCATTTCCACAAGTTCACCTGCACCCTAGAAAGTAGCTAGAAACACACTTCAAATTAAGGGTGCAAGGCTTTTTACCTCTTACCTTTTAGCATTAAGAAGATGAGTATACTAGCAGTAGTAAGTTTCAATTGATTTTTTTTTTTTTTGGATCTTGCTAAATGAATCCAGCAAATATGTAAATATATCTAGCAGATAGCATTTAAAAAATAGTCATCTAATTTCCACTTTTAATGCCATAATTGTACCCAACAATCTTCATCCTTTCCCCCACCAACTCTCCATCATATTGTTCCAACCTTCAACATTGATCTCTCCTTAGTTTTCCCATACCATCCAATTCTATATAAAATTTGAAGTTATTGATGATTTTTATCAATTGTCTGACTAAGAATTTCTCCATCAAGAAGTTTCTTTCTTAGATGATTCATCTAAATGTAGAATTTTCATTTGGGACTTTAGGTGTTGAAGATTTCAACATTTGGAACATTAGATTATGGGTTTCTTGAAGTGGCAGTCACCATTAGTCATAAATTTTAGTCATTTGCTCATATATAGCTTAGCTTGGGTGTTGATTTCAAGCTTTTCTAAGTGAAAGACTTCGTCCCGAGGGAGGGACGGAGAGTTATTTGCTCATATATAGCTTAGCTTGGGTGTTAATTATCCATTTCAAGCTCTTCTAATTGAAAAACTTTGTCGAGAGTGCAGTCATTGAGCGGCACGAGAGTGCTTGATGTCAATTGCTTCTTCTTCTTTTTTTGTAAGGATAAAATTCAAATTAAAGAATAACTTATTTATGAGTGTGGTTATTGTCACCGTACCATTTACTTTCTTCACCCTACATCTAATACTAACCTTGTGATTAATAAATTTTATAAAACAAAACAAAAAATAAAACTCAAGAGTGTTTGCAATGTAATAGGCTATTGCACCTCCCGTTGTGCCACCCAAATTACTAGTTGTCTCTGCCTTTAACACCAAAATATACCTAGGAAATCTCCATGACTCCATCGATCCGATGTTCAATGAGCTCTTAATTGATGGACTTCCTTTACACCCACGAATTTTCTCTCTTTGTCTTTCAATCTCAATTCACTTTGATTTTGTTTTTTCTCAGTTCAAAGCCTCTTGTGCATCTTGATTAACTTCAACCCAGGTCAACAAAGTGCATGTGCTTTATGATGAATCGACTAACAATATTAGAAGGAGTGGAGAGAGAGATTGAGACCAGGATATTTGAGCAATGCTGCAAATATGGATTGGTATACGATCTATACTGGGTTTACATTATCTGGTTTATTTACTTTAAATTATTTTTTGTTCTTCCTGCTATTAGTTTTATTTTGTTTTTTAAATTTAAGGATAATATTGAAAATTTTGGTGTTAAAAATCAAATGAAGGGTGTTTGGCTCCAATTTTGCGGGTCCAAACAAAGAGTGAACAAATAAAATAGTAGAGTGACATTAGCCGCATCCATTATTTATTTACTATTGGGTACAATAAGAGATTTGCTAGGTATATTTAGCTTCTTCTTTCATTTTGGTAGAAGGGCAACTTGGACGTCGATAACAAAGTCCATTATGGGGTGGAAACTCCTCACTTTTCACCATACCAATAGCTAAATCGCCAGTGGGAACACTTCTTTGTGGCCAGGGCATCGGGTCAAAGGAGAGTCACATCGTACGCAGACCACGAAAAGAGGAGTCTCTTATGGAGCTTCTTCTTTTGCTCTAATGATATTGGTCAAGGCACGTGTAGGGAGGTTCCAGGTTTCATTGATAAAAGGGTTTTTTTTCTTTTCTTTCTGATTTCATTAGGTTGCTTTAGAGTAGCCTACATGGCTTGATATTGACGTGGCTCTCTTGAGTAAGTCATATTGTATAATTACCTATTTTTGGTCATATTAAATGTGTGACGTCCTCTTTTAAAAAAATAAAAAAAATAAAGAAGTTTGCAAATTTTTTACATTGACAAATGCAATAAAGTTCACACATCACACATGTTATTTTTTTTTTTTTGATAAGCGTATTACACACTATACATCTTTCATTTAACTAAAACAAGAAGTCTACATGTTTTGTTCTGGTAACATCTAACCTCAGGTAGACATAAAGAGTGACCAACCTTCAGGGTTTTTCTTTTTCTTTGTTTTTTTGTTACACATATATGTATTTGTAGCCTTCCCTTCCGGGATGCATGTGAGTGCCTTAGAATATAATGCAACTCTTTTGGAAAGTTAGTGTAGTATTATCAGTTTATATTAGCAGCCTCCTGGTAATAATGTCCTCAAAGAGATTTAGAGATAGAACACACAGACCCTTTATATGATGCAAGTATTTATTAATACTCAAGTTCCAATAATCCCCTGATGATCAAGGAAGAGGTAAATTACATAAGAAAATACCGTCTTAATTTTAACTAAGCTTAGATTATGTGTTGTACAATATCATTAATTAATATGGGACATATGGCACGGCCAGCATGTTCTTAATTGTTGTCATACCAGAACTGTTTCTGGAGATACTGAACGACATTGTTGTCAAGTTGGAAGGCCTTGGCGAGAACATCAGGGTTGATTGGAGGGTTGGACCCGAACACTGCATTGGCTATGGTGATGACACCAGGAAACTGGCTGCTAAGACTGGAAACGGCTACGGCTTTGACCTTTCCGATGTTGAGCTGGAAGTGAATTTGAGCAAATGGGAAGACAAACACATCTCCCTTGTACAACACTTTGCTTAAGAGGCGGTTGTCGTTATCATTGGATGTGACGAAGCCAACGTAGAGAGTGCCTTCCATGACCATAAGGACTTCCGTGGCCCGAGGGTGGATGTGAGGAGGGTTTAGTCCGCCAGGTGCATAGTCTATGCGAGCGAGGGATATCCCAAGAGTGTTCAGTCCTGCTATTTGCTCCACGTACATTCGCCTGGAAAAGAAGAAATCCTCTGCAATTGAAATTAATTGACAAACCCAATTCAACATTAGAAATCGGGTCACAAGTCCCACATTAGAGACTTGACCAATCACATAACAATCCAAGGCCCACATCGGACACTTGACAATAATCCAATCGGAAACTTCCGATGGCCAATTTAATGAACCCAAACTAGATCCATGATTGAAGAGGAGATTGGTGAATCAATTAATGAATGAACCCATATCCGGGTCCATACATTAGAGACTTGACCAATCACATAACAATCCAAGACCCACATCGGACACTTGGCAATAATCCAATCGGAAACTTCTGATGGCCAATTTAATGAACCGATGGCGACATATTGAAGAGCGACCAGCTTTGATACCATGTTAAATAGCAACAAGTGTGGCCCGTGACCCACCATTGTATCGATACTGTCCAAACTTCACCACCCGTTAGGTGTTGGGTTTTAATCACAAAAGGCCTCGGTACAATTAGGTAAGAGTCACTCACTTATAAGTTATATTATATTTTGTCACTTTTCCAATGTGGGATCTTTCCTCTCCAACAAACATCATATCAGAACATGCATGCATATTCATGCAAATACAAAAATTAATCATATAATCTTCATATATATGGGAAATATGATATATACATATGCTAGTGACTACTATATACCAACAGAATCAGTTTTGGTGGTGTTAACTGCTACACAGAAATCTTGGAGAGGACTAGGATCAAAGGCATAGACAAGGTGGAAGGTTGCCAATGCCAATAGGGCAAAAGCAGCAGCTGCAGGGAAATGAGCACCTTTCATCATATCCTGATCGCAATACTCGTATATGGTAGTGTTTTGTATAAGAGATAATTAAATCGAGGTGGATGAAAATGTTGTATGGAGCAAATGCCTATTTATAGATGGAAGAGATGGTGATAAATACATTTGAATTGGTCTTGGATTTGCCATGTCTATGTGGAAGCTGGCAATAACTTTGAATAAATAACTCCTTAGTAATCAGAAGCAGGTATAGACTTGGATTCTGTACCAATTCCTGAGAGAAAAGCTAATTGACACGCTCTCTGCCTATTTATAAATATATATTAACAAATTATTAATTAAGGGTATATTAGTTTAAACCTTAATGTGACGTTAGGTATGAGCTCAGCTCAGTGAGCTAGGAATTCTATTAGTTTATACTACGAGGTAGAAACAGAAGGTAGAGAGAGTTGGTTAGAGGTGGTTAATGGGATTAACCATATTAAATTATTTTAGGTAGTAGTTAACCAATGGAAATCAAGTGTTCCAATGTTTAGTGGTACGATACATTCGAATATTTCTACCAAACAGAACGACAATATATAAACTAATTAACATCATTGTGGATAATGTGCGTTGACGATAGCTACCCAGAATTCACAGCCCTTCAAACTCTTCTGGTCATGCATTTCCACAAGTTCACCTGCACCCTAGAAAGTAGAAACAAACTTCAAATTAAGGGTGCAAGACTTTTTACATCTGACCTTTTAGCATTAATAAGACGTGTATAGTAGTACTGGTAGGTTTGAATTGACCATTCTGTCATAAGGGTAACTCCGGCATCGGACTCTATTATATTTATGGGTATCCTGCCTAAACATCTTGATCAAAATCCTAGTGGGGAACATTTCTTTGTTAGGCCCAAAGGCTAAGGCATAAATCAGCCCACGAAAAGATAGTCCTAATGATAATTGATATTCGGTAAGGCACAAACTTGGGCCGACGTTACCTTCGTAAAACACTTGGCCCAAATTAAGGTCCAATGAAGCCCTTCAAGTTTTGATGTTGCAGGTAATTTCACCGAATAATGGAAAAATGAATAAGAGTAATTAGTTGGTCGCAAACTCACAATGCACTAAAATGCCAAATTGAAAGTAGAGTAGCAAGCGAATCTTCTCTAAATAGAAGTTGGGAACCTCATTTGAATGAGCTCAGACATCATCCGTTTTTTGTCCACCCACCATAACCTTACAAGTCTTCTAAACTAAGAGATAACTGAGGGTAACGAGTCTTGTCTAATATAGATGATGAAATTACGCTCAAAAGTTTGCACAATAAGTTGGTGGAAGGTAGATATGAGCGCAACGGTTGTGTAGACCGACAATTATTGGGCTTCTCGACAATGATTAGTGGAGGATTTAACGAATTATTAATTTTTAATTAAAGAAGTAATCAAGTAAAAGATAATCCAACTACAAAAAATGAAGTAAAATATGATATATTTTTTTAACTTTTTATGTTGTTGACAAACGCAACAAAGTTCACACAGATTATTATTATTATTTTTTCGATAAGCACATATTTTATTTAACTAAAACAAGAAAGAAGTTTACACATGCGTAGACATGTCACATGTGAAAGATCGACTATTCTCCCATACCATTCTGATCAAAGAGACAAAGCAGTAGTCGCAAGTTATTTTCATCGACTAAGCTTCCTCTAGCTGTTGGTACCACCGTGGTTGGCTTCACTTTCCAGCTCCAATAATAATGACACAATGTCATGCTTTGGGAATAATTAGATGATTTATCCAAGGTTACCTTCATATACTTTGGATCGGAGATTGGGCTGGGCTTAACCGTAGCATGTCCGAAGTCCGAACAGAAGAAGAAGCCCGAGCTAGGGAGCCAGAGGTAGAAGAAGAAGCTCTGAAAGTCAAAGTATTGTAAATCGTGAAAGTCGATCATGGGTAATATCAAGAACAAGGCGCGCGCGCATATATAGGTACTGAACTAAGGGGAAGATTCTGTCCGTCTTAACTAGACCTACCAACGGAAGAAGACAAGCCCAACAGACAACAGTGATGTAAATTAAGATTTAAACAAACAGTAAAGGATTTGTCTGGTTCTGGTAGATACTGTCCCTCTCTCCTGCCATGCCAGCTCAGTTTAATTCAAGCAAGCTCCTCCAATCAGATATAGTCAAGCAACCCCTTTTCTACGTTGGTCTATTGCCTTCCTATTTAATTAGCAACTTTACTGACGCTTCCAGCCTTCCAGGTCTTATTGGTCAGTGGTCGACGCTTTTAGTCTTCCCCGGCCTCTATTTTATTCTCGGTCTCCTCCATGGACAAGAAAGCCTGCATCTTTCTTAGTTCTGAGTTCTGACCGGTACCCATTTGGATTATCCTTAAGCTTCAGCTAGCTTCAAGCCTTCAACCACTTTGCTTCGGAATTCAGGTAAGTAACCATGTTGTCAAGCTCCTATTTTGCTTTCCAGCAATTCGTGGGTTCTTCACATTCTATTTCTGTCCAGTTCAATTTTAAGCCTTTGCATTTTGCAGCATGTGTGTGTTATGATTTCTTCAATCTTTTGTAAGCACATACATACAAGTAGGAATATAATGCATGTATCTTATCTTATAATTACAATTGAATATTTATGTTCAAAAGTAGGAAAAAATAATGGGAATATTACTAAATTGCAATTGATATTTTCTTCTGTTCTTAACTAAATCAAATATTGGAGTTCATTTTTCCCAAGTGGAGCTTAGCTGAGAGCCTGAGACTAGCTAGCATCAGCATGAATGCTTCTGTTAAACAAACTTAACTATCCAGCTGAAGCTTAACTGAGACTAGTTTTGCTTTTGTAGGTCATCTTTAGTTTATAAGAAATGGCTGATCATGAAAGAGATGAGGTACCTATGCTTTCGGATACTCATCCACAGTCATCAAATGAGCACCTGCCATTACAAATTGAGAGATTTACGTCCAGGACACGGAGCGCATCAATTTCGATTCCTATGAATTCTATGGATTCATATGAAAGGGGTGAAGTTAACCTTGTAGGCCATACTGGTCCCTTAAGAACTCACACAAAAACACCCTTCTTACCTATGAGTGGTCCGTTATATGCTAACCGCGGCACGCCTGATAGTGTTCTGTGGCTAACTCGAGGTGTGACAGGGCAAGAAGCAGCAGAAACTACAGCAGAAAAGTTTCCTTCTACTAGTGCAACAAATGAGAATGAGTGGAATGACGACTATACTGCAAAAAACGAACACTTACTGAGATCTGGCCAATTGGGGATGTGCAATGATCCTTACTGCACAACTTGCCCAACTGTCTATAAGGCTACTCAACCAAAATACTCGAGGCCCTCGGGCAAGGTGTCATTCTTTCTTTTCTTTACTGGAAGTTTTTTCTTATTCCTCTGTATGTTATTGTAGTTGATTTGTTGCTGCTTTCTAGTACATGCTTATAAATGCACATCTGCATTATGAACACTTTAAATGGCTCTGTCAAACGGTTAGTTATTCACCCATCTTAGGCTTGTCACTGTATTAAGATACTCATAACCTAGTTCATGTTTGCTTAATCTTTATTAAGTACGACTATTTGCTTTATGATTCTTTATTCACAACTTTGTCATAACCATTTCATTTTGTATTATCTTCTGAAATGATGGTTTACAAGCATTCCCACAACTTATGCATACAATTTTTCTTTTTGTTTGCAGTTCCATAATGCTCTCTATGGGGATGCCAAGGGATGGGCCAGGAGGTTTTTCTCATGTCTGCGTCCATACATTCCTGGAGTTATGAACCCTCATGCTAAAATTGTGCAACAGTGGAACCAGTTTTTTGTCATTTCTTGCTTAGTAGCAATTTTTGTAGATCCATTGTTTTTCTTCCTGCTGTCTGTTCAAGAGGTAGCGTCCATTTCTTCTCTTCATTTCATAAATAATTTTGGAATTATCAATTAAGCTTAGATATAAAGTTCTGCACTTTGAGTAACAAGCTTTGGTTTATCCATTTATTTATATACTTATAATGCCTTTCTGAGGAGAAGAAAGTGAATTGAAACAATTCTTTTGTTTGAATGCCTGTGACTATCCTTCTCAAATTGTTTTCCCCTTTTTGAATGCAGGATAATAAATGTATAGTTATTGATCAGCCATGGACCACTACTTTTGTGGTTTTCAGAAGCATGACTGATCTCATATACTTCATGCACATGCTTCTCCAGGTAAGGACTTCCTTTCCTCGAATATATTCGAAATTCATCTTGGGACGTTATCCTCTGTCTTTTTTAGCTTTGTGAACAATTATTATAATCTGGTATGTGTCACCATGTTTTTTTTTTTTTGGGTGATGATTCATTATTTCATTTCATCACTGTCCTTAGATCTTGTCTCAAAGATCCCATTTGTTATGTTATGAGAGAGTATTTGCTAAGATGGTGAACTATTGTTACTGTCTTGGACTGCCAGTGGATGCATCAATAAATCTGTTACTCAAAACCAATTGGCAGTAAGTGGAGAGGCCCAAACTGTTATGCAAAGTTTTATTTTTCCAGTGTGGGACAGCACATACTCCACATTCTCACATGCCCCTTCACAGCCTCACACTTATAGGTCACACAGGCGGGAAACTATTCCAACACTCATAGGATAGTATCATAAGTTCATTGAACCAAAAACAAGATCTCGTAGTACAGTCCCTAAAACAGCTAAAAGGAAAGCTTGTTATATAATTTCATGCCTTCAATATAGTACACTATACAGGCTTGATTTTATTTGATTGTATAGCTCTATAGCTGTGCTGAGCTCTAATGTTATCCAAGTTTCCACTGATAAATCAATTTTTATTTATTTTCTCTCTTTGCAGTTTAGATTGGCTTATGTGGCTCCCGAGTCTAGAGTGGTTGGTGCTGGAGAGTTAGTTGACCATCCAAAGAAAATTGCTCTCAATTACCTTAAAGGATATTTTCTGATTGACTTTTTTGTTGTATTACCACTTCCTCAGGTAAACCTCTGTCTCTCAATCTTCTTATTTATTTTTCTCTTGATTGGTAATCTTTGCATCCATTTAAATTTCAACTTACTTTGAGCAACTTCCTAAGTTCAAATTTATGTCATATTATTAAGTTTATATAGTAGGTTGAATATCAGTAAGAAAAAGAAAAAAACTTTTTACAAGATTAATATAAAGGTCACTAGTGTTTACTATTCAGTACAGAAAACCCAAATGGTAAATAAGACAGATTGCAAAGAAAATGGAAAAATCTTGAAGGGAGATGCATTTTGTGATTCTGATATGCTGATATGCTGACTTGTGCTTGATAAGTTATTACTTTTTCCAAATAATACTGTTTTTCTGTGGCTAAGCCGACTAGTTACATTCATCTGCTATAGCAATATAATAAATTGGAAATCTCAACCTGAGCGTTAAGAATAATTTATGAAGACTATACGTAAAGGAAAAATTGATAACTGATAGAAAATAAAGGATGGAGACAGCACCCCTGCCTGCTGTCCTCTCTCTCTAACTTGATAGAATTTTGAGTATTTACACTCTCATGTTTTGATTTGATCTAAGCACATTTTTTCTCCCCTTGAGGTAAACTTTTATTTAACTTGTTTGTAGATCATACTATTACTAGTTCTGCCAAAGAACTTGGGATCATCTGGAGCAAACTACGCAAAAAATCTTTTACGTGCTGCCGTTCTTCTTCAGTACATTCCCAGGTTGTGTAGGTTTCTACCTCTGCTTGCTGGACAGTCACCAAGTGGCTTCATATTTGAGTCAGCATGGGCCAATTTTATAATAAATCTTCTCACTTTTGTCTTATCTGGCCACGTCGTCGGGTCATGCTGGTACCTCTTTGGATTACAGGTGGGTTGTGGCCATTTTATCTTGAACATGCTTTTTGAATATTCGTATAATAAACATTCTTCTGTACCTCGTACCCGAAAGCGCTCTGGAAACTAAAGTGTGTCCATACACTTATTTGTTGAACCTTTGAAGATGAGCCACGTCTTTTTTTACTTCCTAACTCTTTATCAAGTTAGAAAAAAATTTATGGGATACTTGACTATCCTGCCATAGTGAAGTATTTGAGAAACTGTTTGCATCAAGTAATGTTATGTTAATCAAAAATTTCTTGCCCAACAAAATGGCAAACTATCTGTGTATCTATTTGGTTTGTAATGGTGATATGTTAACATGATAGTTCTTTATTTGGTTATAAAAATTACATCATGTTCATCACCATAATAGAATATTTATTGGACATAAGAATGAAGGCTGGTTTTTAATCATTCACTTACTTCAATCTTTTTCTGTCCCAGAGGGTTAATCAATGTTTTCGAGATGCCTGTCACAAGACTCACAACTCTACGATTAATGAATGCATGAGGTTCATAGACTGTGGGCATGGAAGGGACAGTGAAGGTTCTAACGGGGATGAGCAACTGCGTAATACCTGGAAAAACAATGAAAATGCTACTGCTTGTTTTAACAAAACTGGTTTTGACTACGGAATCTATGCCCAAGCTGTTGGCCTTACGACAGAAAATAGCATAATCACTAGATATGTATATGCATTGTTTTGGGGATTTCAGGTATTGCTTTAATTTATGTATACCTTCTTTTGGCTGTTTCATACTGATTTGCTCATTTAAGTCAACTCTGTTCATCATAAGTTAGTGAGACAGCTAGACTATCTTGTATCTCAAACTAGCCATTTAGTTTGACTATCAGAAGGCAGCAAGATCTTCTGAGCTGTGTGAATCAAGTAGGGATGTCACTGTCTGAGAGGGGGCCTTCAGCCAGATTATATAAGGGGCACCGCATCCCATTTGGGATAGTCGGGTTTGCAAGTGGTTATCAACTGAATTGTCATAAACCTTGAAACTTCAGAACTTATGAGTCCAGAATCTAATTTATACCCTTCTCTGTATTGTCCCATAGAGTTGAAAGATAAGTTGAGTGAGTACTGAATTTTTCTGTTCTGGAAAGAAGCTCAAAGACTATCAGAGTTTCTAGTCTTTTGTTCATTACCCATTTAGAAGTGATGCATGAATCTTTAGACTGAGTAGTGAATGAAAATAAAAAGTTTGGGTTCCAATGTTTCCTGGCATAAGGGTTGTCTTCTTGTTATTTCATTATGAAAATGATTGAAGCTAACTGGTATTGTCCCAGTTAATTTTGTAATGCAGTCTATAGTTTGATCATTATCTTTTTAACATAGTAGCCCTGTTTATGTGATGAAGCAAATCAGTACTCTGGCTGGAAACCAAGTTCCAAGCTATTTTGTGTGGGAAGTCCTTTTTACAATGGCCATTATTGGCCTAGGTCTCTTGCTTTTTGCTCTTCTCATAGGAAATATGCAGAACTTTCTGCAGGCACTTGGCCGGAGGTACCACTTTTTCACTCTGGTGATTTGTTCTTAGTTTTTCCTACAATTAAGGTCACTTCATTGGAACATATTATCATGAGTACATCTTCGAATTTATTATGGATAAATTACCTTCCGATGATATATACATAACCTGTGCATCAAAGCTGTAGATCTTTGCTTTTCTTTGTTTTCTTCCTTAAATCTTCCTAGGTTGACCAGCTGGATATTATCTTACAAAATACTCTCTCTTGTTTGTCTAAAATTTCAAAGTTGAAAGCTATCTGTATTGAGTTATCTAATATCATGATAGTTTATGATGTGATTCATTCTTCTTAATAAATATATAGAGAAATATGGTAATGTAAATCAACAATTATTAATAATATGCAATTTACCATTTAAATGGCATTCCCTAATTAAATTCTGCTCTGGTTTGAAAAAGAAAAAGGAAAAATTGAACTTTCTTGTTTGTCTCTCTCTTTACAGAAGGTTAGAAATGTCACTGAGACGTCGTGACGTTGAGCAGTGGATGAGGCATAGACGTTTGCCAGATGAATTAAGGAGGTATCACAGATTCATAATATATTATTCTACTTGGATTCCACATGAAGTTACATCATCCATTTTAAGCTGTGCAAAACTGCATCATTTGGAAACTGTTATTATTGATGACTGCAGTTAACATTGTCATTCAACGTTACTTGGGCACGTGCCACATATCCATGGGAGTGTGGTGCTAACTTTTGTTTCTGCGGACAACTAGTGTTAATAGTAATCAGATATGTTCCAAGGAATAGCATGTTCATGAAAAACTGTCATTCCTAAGTATGTCTTAAAATATTATAGCACCTCAAGGATCTTAACCTACCAAAAAGAAAAAAAAAATGTCAAGGATCTTAACTACATGACATGAAACATCCACAGCATGTGACACGTATGATTGGTCTAATATGTAGGCGAGTACGACAAGCTGAAAGGTATAATTGGGCAGCTACCAGAGGAGTAAATGAAGAAATGCTTTTGGATGTCTTGCCTGAAGACCTTCAGACAGACATAAGACGCCATCTCTTCAAGTTTATTAAGAAAGTGAGCATCTTAGAATCTGTTGTCATTAATATTGCATGTATATACTTGTTAATGATGCAATTATGTCATTTAGTTCAGGTCCTTAAAGTTCACAACAGTTGGTTAAACTTACAATTTAAATGTAGACAACTAGACATATTAAATTTGGCATGAACTCATAATGGTTACGTGCTACTTCTCTAGGTAAGGATTTTTGCCCTCATGGATGAACCGATCTTAGATTCCATTTGCGGAAGACTAAGACAGAAGACATACATCCAAGGAAGCAAAGTTTTGTACTGTGGTGGTCTAATTGAGAAGATGGTCTTTATTGTGCGCGGAAAAATGGAGAGCATAGGAGAAGATGGGATTAGAGTTTCCTTATCTGAAGGGGATGTTTGTGGTGAGGAGCTTCTCTCATGGTGTCTCGAGCATTCTTCGGTAAATAAAGGTATTAATTTGATAACTAACAACATGCCTGTTAAATTTTTATATCAAGGTCCAGGGGCAGTGCGTTGACTCAGTCTGCCCGCCCCCTTGTTGCACCTAACCTTGCACTTTCACACAAAATGTCATTGGATTTCTGTTAAGAGTATAGGTCTAGGTGCATGTTCAATCTAGAAATACAACAACCAATGATATGTCTGTGGTTTTTGTTACAGACGGTAAAAAGATCAGGATTCCTGGACAGCGAATGTTAAGCAACAGGATGGTGATATGCTTAACAAATGTCGAAGCATTTTCACTAAGGGCAGCTGACATTGAAGAGGTCACCAGCCTCTTTGCCAGATTCTTGCGCAAACCACGTGTTCAAGGAGCCATAAGGTCAGACAAGTCATAGTTCAATCCAGAACTTGAGATAACGGTTGTAATCAGAAAATTGAGATTAACAATCTCATGCATTTATGCATTTTGAGGACTATTTTCATCTTAATGCATATGATTGCACATATATAATGGCACTGCTGGTCTGCTACTTGACTTGTTAATATGTTACATCACAATGCAGGTACGAGTCACCTTACTGGAGAGGCCTTGCGGCAAGATGCATTCAAGTGGCTTGGAGATACAGGAGAAAGCGCCTACATCGTGCAGATACTTCTCAATCCAATCATGCCTCATAGTGGAAAAGTGACCTTAGTTTAGTTTCTGTACAGATATATAATTGAATATGTATACCTGGAGTAATCCATAATTCCATGTGTGTACATACAAAATACTTTCTGAGTTATAAAATATATATTCGTTGTTAAAATGTTATCCGATTGATATGTTTGATTGTCATGAGTCCCTCATTCATACAGGGTTTCGAGTTTATGAATATTTGAAGATGCCCAAGTAGCCCATGAGCTCAAGTGTCTTCTATTCTTTTGGGCCAATGGCTCAAGTGTCTTCATGGATATGAAATGATTTAGGGGAAGAGAAAGACAACCCATTAGTCATTGCTCATTAGAGGCTCTCTTCTCCATCAGTTTGTAATCCAATGATCACAATTGTAAACTTTCAAGGATTACTATTGTTAAACTAAACCGAAAATTGTTTAGCGGGTTAATCCCCATCGTCACCATCATTTTTTTAATCAGAGAATTTGTGTTTCTCTGCCCACATTAGAGAACTAAACGGTAATATGTGGTTGATTTTCCGCCTAGATAATTCTTGAATTCCTACCTAAAGGAAACACGTTCCCGATTAAGAATTTGTGAAGAACAAGTCTGCAAAATTCACAAAAGAATGAAATGTCCACTCTAGATCATTAACTCATACGCAGCTTCTTCTGTTTTCTTGGTCGAAATACGCTACTTCCAGTACTAACTCCATCACCTAACAAAAACGCTCACAACTGCGCTAGCTAATTTAGCTTTGCTAGCTTTGATATGCTAAATGGTAATTGATTGTGGTAGCTCTATCTACAGAGCATGTAAATTCATGACTACCATACCAAGAAACAATCTTGTGCTGTTTGCGCGTAAGATCGAAGTACAACAAGTAACTAGCTGTCTTCGGAGCCCTGCGGAACCTGCTGGGGGTTTTGCGTACTGTAAAAGTATGAATTACATGATTGTTCTGCCATGCAGTACTTAAAATGGGTTCGCCTGAAAGTTAATCAATTAGGATTTACTAGTAACTAGCTTTCTCCATATCACAGCTAATGTAACTAGCTGAATGAAGTAACTGATATTTCGATTGGTCAAGATGACAAGGTAATGATTACACGAGATTAATCGCACAGGCACCAGAATTATTTACATACAGCTCCTTCCCTTGCAATTCCAAAAGCCATTTCAATCCAGATCGAGATCGATTGAGATAAATCTAACTAAACTTAAAGTATAGTAGTGGTAGCTTGTTACCTAAGCTCACAACTATAAATTCAATTAACTGATATGTTCTCTGCTGGAGTTGGGACCATAATATACATATGCATGGCTAGAATTAATACTAGCTAGCTAGCTATATATAATACATATTAAAACCACACAGTGACTCAGACCTGCCTTCCTTGGCTATATATCATATATGTGCATTCTACTACTATTAATTCTAGCTGAGTTAGGTTTACATGGCCAGCCCTTGGTTTTATACTTCACCAAATTTCACATTTTTCAATAAATATATTGTACTGATCAAATTTACTATATATAAACAAATTATATATTCGGATTATATGTATATGCCAGCCCTTGGATCATTCCCTATCTCTTGACATTTTTTATCATATAGTACTGCGTGGTTATGAATTTGATTTTATTATTCAACACGTTATTGATTAATAAAATGTATGGTGATATCTACTCGAAAATAAATTAGTTCCAATCATATGTTCGTGCATGGCTTTCTGGGAAAAAAGTAGGCATAGCATATACAGTTCATAAATTTGGCTTTAATATTTACTAAAATTTAGCTAGATGGTCCACTTTCCATTATATTGCAACACAAGGACACTCGACGACTAGTTGCATGTATATTGTGCATTGATGATCGAACGATGGTTGCCTTTGCAAGCAAGCAATTGAAAATATAAGGTTGAAGCTAGCAGCTAGCTGCGCTGTGTATGTTGAGAGAGAGAGAGAGATATTAATATGGCCGAAGAAAACGAAGACATATATGATGCAATCTGATGGAACTTGGATGCACCAGTTCTGCATGCAAATTTAATAATATGTTTAATGATGAAAACCTCCATTCAACCCACACATTTTGAATCTCGATCGCTCATGATGAAGTGGACAGTACGTGGAGACTACTGGAATGGCTTCTAATTATTAATTTATTTTACACGTATATTTAAGCTCAAGCTAGCTAGCTGCACTACTGCACGCAAGGTCTCTGTCTCTGCAACTCTGCATATATATATGCTGAAGCAGCCAAGCTAGAAATTGATCGATTATTAGGAAGTTGTATGGAGAATTATTTGAATGCTTTCATCATATAGACGAACTTGATTGCTCAATTACTATATACATCGTCAATCATTATCTCTTGGTAAAATAAATGGCTCTGTATTGAAAAAACAGATACAGCTACACCAATAACATCTGCCCAGCTATCTAACACTGAAAAGCACGGGTTCCACAATTAAATAGCTATCTAGACTTGCTGCAACAGACCATTAAGATCCTTTATTACTTTGGAATAAAAACTTGACTGCCTTACTGATTAACCGATATACTTGATAGCCTTGGATATATGCATGGTTGGGCGCCGTTCGTCCGTATTAATATGCATATACATATATATGTAGATGATTTTAGTTTCGTAAATGAACATGATAGTAATTGGATATATGCATATACACATCTACAGAAAGGTAAAATTAAGAGATGTTCAAAACACACGGAATATATCATAAAGATCGATGAGCTTGATTATTCCATATGTACATATATACTATATATTTAGAGGCTGTACGTGCTTAATTTTCAACCATATATGTATGCAACTGTCATGAAAAATTATTGCGTGCATTAGGTGCGTACATACTGTGTGTATAAATATTTTCTTTACTCTAGAGATACGGCATCAAGAGAGGAACCGAAAGACCAAATAATACTATGTAACTATTGTCTCCCATGTCCTGTTTTTAAACAACTGATCGGAATAACAAGAGTACAGTGAATTTTTCATCTTCAAGTCCCCTTCAGTATTTCTTCAAATAAGTATAACTCTGCAATTGATCTAAAAAATCATTGATGGTGCATTTTAATGGAGTATAAGAAAGAATGGTATATAACATAAGTTAGAAATTTATATATCCTCTTGCTTTTTGGTTTGCAATCTCGCTTTGATTTATCCATGCAGTGATGCAGTCCAAAGATTTTCCAGACTATAATTTATTAGGCATTCAACACTGCTTATTAAGCTCGGGAGGACTTGTTGTGTAGATATGTTGCTAATCAATCCAACATGCATTCAAGTAGTGCCTCCATGTACGTGTAGCTTGAATTCGTTAATTAAGTACGTATATCATAAGCTATTGAATTATATCTTTAATTATTTTAAATATGGTTCAAATTATGCAATAAGATCAACAATGATAGATATTCAATTACCTGTTGCAATTAACTGATCTTTTATCTTCTAAATGTATGAAATATAATCAATTCACCAACTAAATTAATTCGATCTCCATCGATGTAATTGATCCACTAAATGTAAACTTTTTACAAACCTTTCTTTAATAACTAGTGAATCATATGTAACAAGTGTTGAGCTTATAACTATTAACAACGATCGAGGCTTAATTTTATGATAATCAATTACTTGAGGTTAATGCTAGCATCGAACAGGCGAACAGCTAGTTAATTAACTTCTTGAATGCATGTTATACATAATGCCTGATTAATTAGGGTTTAGGCCGGGATCCTAAAATTCTATGCTACGTACTAAAGCTAATGTAGTTTGCTACACCCTATTGTTCCTCTGAGTACAAGCATGCATGTGTTTAGCCTTTTAAGTCTAAAATTCGTAGAACATAATCTTTAGCCGTTGTACTTGTATACATATAAAGCAAATTGTCCCCCTAGCTATATATCTTAAGCTTCTCGATCAACAACGTAGTACAACTATAGCCGCCCTAGCTCTGTGGCTTTGAGCATTTGGCGAATATGTAATTAATATCAAAGAACTTTTTGCGTGCAGTGTTAATTTGTACAACGACCTCTACTTTAGGAAAACTAATAAGAGAACTAGTTTGGTAGCTTTTCCAAAAATTTGATGCCTAAACCTCAAAACTAGGGGTGAGTTCTGGCCTACCTTGTCTCGTTCTTATCGATCGAGGTTGCAGATTGAAGTTTCAAATTTGTCTATGGCTTGAGTTCTTGACATTGACTATGGCTCTCCTATCTTAATCGGCTCCTTTGAAGCTCATAGTTGAGAGGGGAATTGTATGCATTTATCTGCCTTGGGATTTTTAAGGATAAAATTCCAATCACTTTCATGATGTTCCCCATAAACCAAATTAATTAAAGAGGAAATAATTCAATTCCGCCACCCAATAAACAAGTATAATTGATGAATGAAAATACAGATGTAAAGAGCATTCCCTTTATATATTCCAATTTTCTAACATCGTTCTAAACTAGTTCATTAGTGCTATCATATTCGACTCTCGAAGAACGTTATGAAAACATATATATTATTGTAAAAAACAATGGGGTTAAAGTTTACTCATTTATCACTAAAATTATTTTGATTTGCTCTTTCTGTTTTTAATCAATCGAACTTAGATTCAAAATTCAAAATGCAAAAGTTTAGGAGAGAATAAAAAATAGTCTAATGGAGTTACGCAGTGGGTTATTCGATCTGTTCTGCGAAATAATCATATTCTTTTTTGCCCCAAAACTCATTCATCAGTTGCACTTTGACTTTTCTTAGTAAAATCAAAACCTAAAAAGGCCAAAATTTAGCAAAAAGTCAAAATGAAGGTTTTTTTTTTTTTATTTGTCTAATGATCAATCTAATCCAAAAAACGAGGGTGGTTGTTTCTTTATTTTTATGCAAGTAATAATATGTACTCAGTAATGGCCGGATCAAACTACCGTTACAACTTACAAGACAAAAATAATGAATCAGAGAGCTAGCTGCGAGTGAACTGGGAATGGGAAGGAAACAAGTCGATCGATCAAAAGGAGCTGCAACAATCAGCTCACAGCTAGTTTGCTATATATAGGCTTCTGTATATTACATACATTTTAGCATGCATGGTATGTAAAACCATAGTTACATGCTCACAACATATGCACAACAATCATAAAAGATCAAGGCTTACCTTCTGCAATTACTGTCATGGATTCCATCTTATGCAGCTGCTAAACACGATCACTGAATATGGTCTTCTGTTACTTACCAACTTGCTTCTCAATGGACAGAACAATATGCAATAGTCGTGGTAGTAATCAGGGACCAATTCATCTGTATATATATGAGACTTAAACCTCAAGAAGCTTCCCATTAAAGCATTCCTTGTCGGTTTAGGTTTCACTATTAGATTCCTAATGTATCACAACTTGTAGCCTTTCTTGTCGACTAAGCAATGGATTACTATCCTTAATGAATTGATACACTACTTCATTAAGTCACTAGTATTGATTTACTGTTTGTATCCATGTTAAACTAGGATTGATATTAAGCTAATCATCAATTACTTTATGATGATATGTGTTATGTCCATATTTGATCTTACAATCTCCCCCTTGGACTCACACATATCATGCTCGATGATTTGCACCAGAGAACATCAAAACCTACTTAACTTACTGAAGTGCGCGCCATATAACAAACTCAAATCGAAAATCCATTCCAACATGGTCAGATCACAGTTACTTATGCAGAGCAAGAAACAGTATACATTTTAACAAAAATGCAGAGTTTCAAAACCACTAACACAAGCTTCTGCAATCCACATATGTTCAACCAGAAGTGATACAATATATGTTAATGTGTATCAACAAGTAAACATATATTAGGTCCTACTTTATGTTTCTAAAACCAGAAACTCAAGCAAATTCACTGAACACTGATGGCTTAAAAATATTGCTTGAACCTTAACATCATGCTTCACATGATTTAAGCCATCTGATAGCAAGTATAACTTTAAACACAAAATCGATAATTTTCAGAACATTCAACAAAAACTGCAGCAATAACCAGAATCTGAAAATACCTCAAAATTTATTAATAATAAAATCTGTCATTACAAATAAGTTGTGATAAATAAAGTCAAAAGATCACAACTAAAAAATACAAGAACTCAAAAACCTTAGAAATTTAAATTGCTCCAACTGGATTAACTCTATACTGAACCTAAGCATCTAGATTAGCTAAAACTCCAATGCTGGCTATATGTTTCTGGAATGCTGCTACTGACAAGGCCTTGGTGAAGGGGTCTGCTAGCTGCGAATTCGTGTCAATGCTCAAAACAGCTATCTCACCATGCTTAACCCTTTCTCTAACACTGTAATACTTTAAATCAATGTGTTTAGAATTATTTGACCTTTTACTGTTCTTACTGAAGAAAACAGCTGCTTCATTATCACAATAAATCACAAGTGTGCCTGCCACAATGTGACTTAACACTTTGGTCTGCATCAAGAAATTCCTGATCCAAAGTCCTTCACACACAGTTTCATATACTGCAATAAATTCAGCTTGCATGGTGGAGGTTGAAACTAGTGTTTGCTTCATGGTTTTCCAAGCAACTGCACCTCCTGCTAGCATGTACACATATCCACAAGTTGACTTCTTGGAGTCTGGATAGTTCCCTGCGAAATCAGAATTTGAAAATCCAACGAGTTTCAGATCCTCCACTTGCCTATAAACTAGCATGTGATTCTTTGTTTTCTGCAGGTACCTCAACACTTTCTTCCCAGCTACCCAATGTTCATTGCCTGGATTAGATTGGAATCTCGATAAAATCCCTACTGCAAAAGACAAGTCTGGCCTAGTGCAGACTTGTGCATACATGAGACTTCCTACAAGTCTAGCATAAGGCTTTGACTCCATATTTTCTTTCTCAACATCACTTTTGGAACTTTGCTTCTTGGTTAGTTTATCACCCTTGGACATGGGGACTTCTCCAGCTGCACACTTCTCCATACCAAATCTCTTCAAAACTTTGGTGATATAATTCTGTTGAGACAAACCAAGTAGTCTCTGTGCTCTATCTCTTTTAATCTCAATGCCTAGTACATAGGATGCTTCTCCTAAGTCTTTCATGTCAAAATTCTTTGACAGAAAGCTCTTGGTGTCTTTAAGCAGTTTAAAATTACTGCTAGCCAAAAGTATATCATCGACATAGAGTACTAGGAAAATAAAATTGATCCCAATTGTCTTCAAGTAAACACACTCATCAACAAGATTCTCTGTAAATCCAAAAGTAGAAATCACAGAATCAAATTTCTTGTACCACTGTCTAGAAGCTTGTTTAAGGCCATAAATTGATTTTCTTAACCTGCATACTAAGTTTTCACTTCCAGCTTGCACAAAACCTTCTGGCTGCTTCATATAAATCACTTCATCTAGTTCACCATTCAAAAAGGCTGTCTTAACATCCATTTGGTGTAGCTCCATATCAAAGTGAGCCACTAAAGCCATGATTATCCTAAACGAGTCTTTTGTAGAAACTGGAGAAAAAGTCTCAGTAAAATCAATGCCCTCCTTCTGTGTAAAACCCTTGGCAACTAATCTTGCTTTATGTCTCTCTACATTGCCATTTGCATATCTTTTGGTTTTGAAAACCCATTTACAACCTATAGGTTTCTGATTAGGGTCAGGTTCAACTAATTCCCAAACTGCATTTTGGCTCATGGAATCAATTTCTGCTTCCATTGCTAGCTGCCATTGGTGAGATTCATTACTTTCAATAACCTGGTTAAATGTAGTTGGATCATTGTCCTCTGCACAGTCCATTTCAATTTCTGCTTCTTGCAGATAAACAATGTAGTCACTATCTTCCCCCCCCATAAGTTGGTTTTCTTGCTCTCTGTGATCTTCTAGGCTGAGGGTTGACAGGGACTTGATCAGTTACAGGGTCAGTTACTTGACCAGTGACAGTTACTTGGTCAGTGACTTGACCAATGACAGGTACTTGACCAGTTACATGGTCAGTTACATGACCAGGTACAGTTACTTGGTCAGTTACATGGTCAGTGACATGACCAGTTACATGACCGGTTACTTGATCAGGGACAGTTACGTGGTCAGTTACTCGACCAGTGACTCGATCAGTTACATCTTGTTCTAAAGGCAATACAACACTTACATTCTCATCCGACACAATTTCCTCAAAATCTGAGGTTAAATCCTCAAGGTTTGTATTGTGAACTCTTTCACTTAGAAACTTTACTTGATGTGTTTCAAAAATTCTAGGTGAATGATGAGCAGAATATAATTTATAGCCTTTAGATTTATCTGGATAACCTATAAAATAGCAACTAACTGTCTTAGGATCAAGTTTATTCAAGCTTGGATTATAAATCCTAGCTTCTGCATGACATCCCCAAACATGGCAGTGATGAAGACTAGGTTTTCTGCCACACCAAAGCTCAAAAGCAGTCTTTTCTATAGCTTTGCTAGGTGTTCTGTTGCAAATATAATTTGCAGTTTTTAAAGCCTCACCCCACAAAAATTTTGGCAAACCAGTTGTACACATCATGCATCTAACCATGTTCAAAAGAGTCCTATTCTTTCTCTCTGCAACACCATTCTGTTGTGGGTTATAGGGTGTTGTATATTGAGCTTTAATTCCATTGTCTTGCAAAAACAAGGCAAATGGACCCTTTTGTTGGCCGGATTCAGTGTACTTGCCATAGAACTCACCCCCTCTATCTGATCTCACTGTTTTGATTTTCTTTTCTAGTTGATTTTCTATCTCAGACTTAAAGATTTTAAAGGCTTTCAATGCTTGTGTCTTTTCTGAAAGTAGATAAATATAACTGTATCTAGAAAAGTCATCAATGAATGTGATAAAATACACATTTCCACAGATAGTTTGATGCCTAAATGGTCCACATATATCGGTGTGTATGAGTTCTAATAAATTTTGGCTTCTATATGCAGTCTTCTTTCTAGTATTAGTTATTTTTCCCTTAAAGCATTCAACACAGTCTGTTAGATCAGAAAAATCAAGTTCATTTAGGATGTTGTTTTTCACCAAAATTTTCAGTCTCTCTTTTGAAACATGGCCGAGTCTTCTATGCCATAAAAATGCAGACTTTTCATTTAGTTTGGTTCTTTTAACACCTGTTAAAGTGCTAGTACTGTTGGTGTTATTTTCAACAAGTAAAATTTCTTGTTGAGCCATTGAACAATTTAACTGTAAATAATCATTCATAATAACACCAGAACCAATTTGAACAGAATTTTTAGAAATAAGAATTCCATTACTATCCATAACAAGTCTACAACCAGATTTTACTAAAAGAGAAACTGAAACCAAATTCCTTCTCATGGAAGGTACATAAAAAACATTGTCCAGAACTAATAATTTTCCTAATCCTAAATCGAGCTTTAAGGTTCCAATAGCCTTGACTGCCACTCTCATGCCGTTGCCTACACACAGGTTCACTTCATCACTTTTTGGGATTCTCCTCCTTATGAATCCCTGCAAAGAATTAGTAATATGAATAGGTGAGCCTGAATCTATCCACCAAGACTGTGGTTCAACATTTATAAGATTAATTTCTAAGGAAAAAACTGTATTAGAAAAAATCTTACCCTTTTTGGCTAACCAATTTTTATAGCCAGTGCAGTCCTTTTTCATGTGTCCTACTCTTTTGCAAAAGTAGCACTTGAACCTGAATGGCCTGTTTTCCTTGGCCACTGCAGCTGTTGAACTCTTAGTTATGGCTTTGATAGGCTTGAGCTTATTCTGGGGCTTTTTCCTTTTAGGCTTCTCAATAAGGTTAATGGTCGTAGCAGGTTCCTTTTCTTCCTTGATCCTAGATTCCTCATCCACACAGATGGATATAAGTTCATCTAGAGTCCAATTTCCCTTTTGAGAGTTGTAACTGGTCCTAAGATGACTAAAACTGTTAGGCAAGGAATGTAGTGCATAATGCACTACCTGCTCATCCCTAACCCCCATCAAGAGCTCTCTGAGTCTGCCATTTATATTGATCATCTTCATAATATGCTCTCTAACTCCCCCTGAACCCATGTACTTCAAATCATGAAACTCCTTGGTTAGCCTAGCTGCTTCTGCTTTTTCACTTTCTTTAAACTTAGCACCTATGAGTTCCAGAAAATCTGATGCTAGCTCAGGCTCTTCTATACTTCCCCTGACAGTCTTAGACATAGATGTTCTGATGAGGTTCTTAGCCATTCTATTGGATCTATGCCACTTCTTGTAAAGGTCAGTATCTTTCTTGGTGCTCTTTTCATTTAACTCTTCAGGCTTATCCTCAGTAAAGCAGTAGTCTATGTTCTCATGCATTCCCATATAATTTTCCACAGAGTCTAGCCAAGCTCTATAGTTGGTTCCAGTTAACATCAAGACACTGTTCAAGTTCATGTAAGAGTTGCCTAAGGAGCAAAACAAAAAATTCGAGTGAGTTCTCAGTTTGTAAAGAAAATATGTTTAAGTTTTCTGTGTTTTATTTAGCTTTAAGTAACCAAAACAAGAACATACAGAAAACCTAAACAACCATACTTGCATTCATGTCAGTCCATAACAAAAACAATATTAAGCATCACTTTTGAGCAGAAACTTAATATCCTGGAGTTCTTTATCAATATGCCATGTTCAATGAAAACAAGTTATCCAAATAAATTTATCCACATCTTTAGACAGAAGAAAAATTTCTAAGTATCCGTATTTATTTTCATCAAGCATGCATACTGCTGTTTTGTATTCTAAAACCATACTTGACCACTTCTTTGGAAGATAAAACTGAAGCATAGTTTTAAAACACAAAACACAATTTCAGTTTTGTTACTCGATCAGGTACAGTTACTTGGTCAGTTGCTTGGTCAGTTACTTGACCAGTTACACGTACCTGATCAATGTTTTCTGCCAACATCAATGAAGGATGCTTTGTGCATCATAATCACTTATGCCAACAGAAAACCACAAAACATATGAGCTCTTTTACTTTACATTCTATCCAGATTCATTCTTGTAAGAAAATTAAGCTCTTGTATCTGTCAACTTTAACGTGTAAACAAAATCTGGGAGATTTCTGTTCTTCATACAATTTTACACAATCACAGATACAATACCATATCATCAATCAATTCAACATGCATATTCAAGCATAACCAAAATTGATTCGATTCCAAGAAACCACAGAACAATCAAGAAATTGTAAATTTCATCCGGTCACCATCTACTCTAGCCTAACGCACGCCGGGAATGCAACTAGGGTTCTTGGGCACAATCAAAACTTAATTATCATGCTATGAATCGAAAACAATTTTCACAGAAAAACCTGTTTTTGCTTTTTCCCCAATTTGCTGCTAAAAAATCATAGCGGAAGCGTGAATTTTATAATTAACCAGATGCAGCAGTCGTCTTAAGTAATTTACCTTGATCAGGTACCTGACCAGTTACTTGGTCAGTTACCTGGTCAGTTACTTACTTGGTCAGATACCTGACCAGTTACATGACCAGTGACTTGGTCAGTAACCTGATCAATTACTTGACCCATAAAGCAAAAAACTCTTAAAAAAATTTATGTTTGTTTTGCAAAACCCTAAAACGATTTTTCATATTTGTGAGCCTATGCTCTGATACCAATTGTAAAACCATAGTTACATGCTCACAACATATGCACAACAATCATAAAAGATCAAGGCTTACCTTCTGCAATTACTGTCATGGATTCCATCTTATGCAGCTGCTAAACACGATCACTGAATATGGTCTTCTGTTACTTACCAACTTGCTTCTCAATGGACAGAACAATATGCAATAGTCGTGGTAGTAATCAGGGACCAATTCATCTGTATATATATGAGACTTAAACCTCAAGAAGCTTCCCATTAAAGCATTCCTTGTCGGTTTAGGTTTCACTATTAGATTCCTAATGTATCACAACTTGTAGCCTTTCTTGTCGACTAAGCAATGGATTACTATCCTTAATGAATTGATACACTACTTCATTAAGTCACTAGTATTGATTTACTGTTTGTATCCATGTTAAACTAGGATTGATATTAAGCTAATCATCAATTACTTTATGATGATATGTGTTATGTCCATATTTGATCTTACATGGTAATTGGTAGGAAGCTAGTAAACTCAAAGGTGATGAAATGAAATAGAAATAGCATCTAAATTAGTGTCGAGAGTGGTTAATATTTTCACAGAATTGGTTCTCCCTCCTCAAAGCCCAAAGGGGGGTTTGACTTTTGCACATATATACTTTGTAATCTGTGTGAAAAAGTGAAAACGTTACAACCAAGAATATACGGAAGGAAAGAGGGAAGTCAGCCCGGCCAAAAGAGGAAGAGGAGGGTATATGGGTCATTGCAGGTGGGGTTGCCGGAAAACGACGAACGGTTCTCCTCCGGGGTAATAAAAGCTCTTACCTGGCGGAGAGTGGACTAGTCTCCTCTCTCTCTATTAGTAGTAGTACTTGGTAGCAGAGAGAGAGAGAGAGAGAGAGAGAGAGAGAGAGAAGCAAAGGCACCAAAAGCCCTCGAATGGGGTGAGTGAGAATTTAATTCGCTGCTTGATTTCTCTCTCATGCTTCTGGTGGAAACAATGCTTTTAAAACTCAAACTCGTCAGTTACACTTTGGCAGACACATTATACAGTGTGAATCAGTGAAGCTATAGCCCAGCCGGCAGCCACCCTTGTTTCTCTTCTCTCTTCTCCCTTCCTCTTTCTCTCTTCCTTTGTTTGTTTGCTTAATTAGGCTACGACTCCGTCATTTCATCCAAGTCGAGTGCCATAACTCACTCACTCTCCAAATTCAATCCCATGCCATTTCAGTTCTTTTACATATATTTCTACCTCTGCAGCCGCTTTTGCCCGATCAAATTTCATAACTTTATTTGGTGCTAATGCCTCTCGTCCTTGGATTCCATATATATTATATAACTCTGCTCTCTCTTCCTCTCTTTAAAACCAACCTAGCAACACGCTACATTTCCTTAAACCAAGCCCAGTTTTTTCTTCTATGTAATCCACGCAGACCCACAAAGTCAAAACCTCATTCTTGTTTGCTTGCTGTCTCTCTCTCTTGGGTTTTCTCTCTTTATGTGATATCTACTTTGTCATATAATGTATATGAGAAGAGCCTAGCTAGTTGCTCCTTCCAATTCTCGAGTATACTTTAAAAGCCGAGTAGCTAGCGGTGAAAAATGGAGTTTGGCAGCGGAGCAGGCTGTGGCTCCGGTGGAGACCACGATGCCTCAGACTCTCAAAGAAGGAAGAAGCGCTACCATCGTCACACTGCTAACCAGATTCAGAGGCTTGAAGGGTAACTAGTACCTACTTAATTACTATTCATTCATGTGCTTTTGTTTCAATCTTTAATGCTCCTCTTTGGAAACAGAGTACTGTTTTGATTCTGAGGTTTATGTAATCTGGAATGCTTTTAATTTTGTTTGCCTGTGTTTGAACTTTGAAATGAAGGATGTTCAAGGACTGCCCTCACCCGGATGAAAAGCAAAGGTTGCAGTTGAGCAGAGAACTGGGCTTGGCTCCTCGCCAGATCAAGTTTTGGTTTCAAAACCGGAGAACCCAGATGAAGGTACGCATGCACTCTTCTCTGTTCTAAAGTTTAACACTTTAGTTTTTAGCTTTAAAGGTAGCAGCTAGTAGTTGAGAGGGTTTTCTTTATGCGCTTTACTCATTCCTTGCTTTCATGTAAATATGCATTCTTGAATGTTGTATTGAACACGTACGGCAGGCCCAGCATGAAAGAGCTGATAACTCTGCGCTTCGATCAGAGAATGACAAGATCCGATGTGAGAACATTGCCATCCGAGAGGCACTTAAAAATGTGATTTGCCCATCTTGCGGTGTCCCCCCCATTAATGAAGATAACTATTTCGATGAACACAAATTGCGAATGGAGAACGCCCAACTGAAAGAAGAGGTAACAATCACCTACTTAAATTGGCATATACAAGTTCAATTCGATTGTGTGAAGCTGTATAGCTTGATTAGAATTTTGTTATTCATTTTGGGTTGTTGGTGTGATGTTTTGCAGCTAGATAGAGTCTCTAGTATTGCTGCCAAGTACATTGGGAGGCCCATTTCTCAGCTCCCACCAGTTCAGCCTATTCATATATCTCCTTTGGATTTATCAATGGCGAGTTTTGGGGGGCATGGAATGGGTGGTCCTTCTCTTGATCTTGATCTTCTTACAGGGAGTACTTCATCTACCATGCCCAGTTTGCCGTACCAGCCTATGGGCATTTCAGACATGGACAAGTCCCTCATGACAGATATCGCTGCAAATGCAATGGAAGAGTTGCTCAGGCTTTTGCAGACCAATGATCCTCTGTGGATGAAGTCATCCACTGATGGCAGGGATGTTCTTAATCTTGAAAGCTATGAGAGGATTTTCCCCAGGGCTACTACTCATTTGAAAAATCCCAATCTTAGAATTGAAGCATCTAGAGCTTCTGGTGTGGTAATCATGAATGGCTTAGCATTAGTCGACATGATTATGGACTCGGTAATTGCTCTTCTGCTCACCCTCTAAAGTACAATTCACAAAACTATAATTCCAAGTGATTTAACTGTTCTAACTGTGCAGAACAAATTTGGGGAGCTATTTCCGACAATTGTCTCAATGGCTAGAACAATTGAAGTGATATCGTCTGGAATGTTAGGTAGTCACAGCGGCTCTCTGCAGCTGGTAAGTGGCTACGAATCTTGGTACTTTCTTTTGCTTCGTGTGACTCTATGCTTGAATTATATTTGAAGTTCTCACTCAAGGATGTTATGTAGATGTACAAAGAGTTGCAGGTGCTTTCACCATTAGTACCAACTCGAGAGTTCTACTACCTTCGTTATTGTCACCAAATTGAGCAAGGCCATTGGGCCATTGTTGATGTTTCTTATGATTTTCCACGAGATAATCAGTTTACAAATCAATGTCGATCTCATAGGCTTCCTTCTGGATGCTTGATTCAAGACATGCCTAATGGATATTCCAAGGTTGCTTCAACAACTAAACTTATTAATTTCTGATCTATGTGTTATATTAATCTACACGATGGAGTTATGCTGTATGTTTCACTTACTTGCTATGTCAAATGCTGAAAAATAGGTTACTTGGGTGGAACACGTTGAAATAGAAGAGAAAGCCCCAATTCATCGACTTTATAGAGATCTTATTCACAGTGGACAAGCATTTGGAGCTGAACGATGGCTTGTTGTTCTTCAGAGAATGTGTGAAAGATTTGCATGCCTAATGGTGTCAGGCACTTCTACTAGAGATCTTGAAGGAGGTAGCTGCTTCAACTTCAACTATAGTTAACATGACTATTAATGATCATTGCCTTTGTTTTCTTTATCTCAATATGTTTATTTTTCTCGCAATCAGTGATCCCATCACCTGAAGGCAAGAGAAGCATGATGAAACTTGCCCAAAGGATGGTCAACAACTTCTGTGCAAGCATTAGCACATCTAATGGCCATCGGTGGACCACAATTTCTGGTATGAACGAAGTTGGAGTGCGAGTGACCATCCATAAGAGCACGGATCCTGGTAAGCCCAATGGTGTGGTTCTTAGTGCAGCTACTACCATTTGGCTCCCACTATCTCCACAAACTGTCTTCAATTTCTTCAAGGATGAAAGAACTCGACCTCAGGTATACATATGCTTGTTGGATAAACTTGATCATCAATTTCTGTTCAAATTTGTAACTGTTTGATCAATCAGATTAATTAAGTAATACTGTTTCTGAAATATTATTTTTCTTCTAGTGGGATGTCCTTTCCAATGGCAATGCAGTGCAAGAGGTCGCCCATATAGCAAATGGTTCACATCCAGGGAACTGCATATCTGTTCTTCGAGTAAGATCATATATGAACTAATTTCTGCTTTCCTGTCTTGAATTGTTAGAATTGAACTTTCCTGATTATTAATTAGTTCAAGGACTTGATAATATCTTGTATGTTTGTAATTTGCATATGTGTCTGTGTAGGCTTTCAACACTAGCCAGAACAACATGTTAATACTCCAGGAGAGCTGTATAGACTCCTCAGGGTCAGTAGTTGTGTACTGCCCCGTTGATCTTCCAGCCATTAACATTGCAATGAGCGGCGAGGATCCTTCATACATTCCTCTGCTGCCATCAGGTTTCACCATTTCACCTGATGGGCCGCAAGACCAAGGGGACACATCTGCATCGACAAGTAGTTGTTCTAACGTAAACCACATAGGAGGTGGTGGATCACTGATTACAGTGGCATTTCAAATTCTAGTGAGCAGCTTGCCCTCGGCAAAGTTGAACATGGAGTCGGTGAATACAGTTAATAACCTTATTGGCACCACTGTGCAGCAAATAAAGTCCGCCTTGAATTGTAGTGGTTCCTGATCGATTTGAGTCCCGAGTCTGTAGTATCAGCAATATCATGAATGTCTGCTGTGCCCAGCTAGCTTTCTTCAGCTGCAACTGCGCGCATGCATATGCTACAATCCTTAATTACATGTGGTGATGGATGAGAGAGAGATAGTGTTGAGTGTTTTGAATTGGGAGGGCTGTTGGTATTGAATTAATGGTACCTGGGACAAGCCTATGGGGTTAGTTGGGAGTTTGAATGCTCCCTCATCAAGACCTGAAGCTCTTCATTAATTTACTGTGCATGCTGCTGCTGCTCTTAGCAGTTGTGTTTTGCTTCCAAGCTTCATTACAGTTCACACCAACTATTCTTTTGTGAGGGGTTTTATAGTCATTTTTCATTTTTGGCTTGGCAAGGTTAAGGTTAAGGTTAAGGTTTAGGTCAAGGCAGTAAGTACCAAGTAGTAGTATTGAAAGAGGTAAGTCAAGAACGCACCACACACGTCTTTTTGGCTGGCTGGCTGGCTCTCTCCATTGCCAGTACTAGAAGGATTGTATGTGGTTCGGGCATTGACTTCCTGATCCGGTTTTTCACTAGCTTCTCTGTTATTCGACATTATATATTTACATCTATCGATCGATCTCTCTCAAATGGGAAGTTTTTCTACCATGAATAATGCTGATGACATGTTTGTACTTCCTTTAAAGATTGATACATACATGCAGTTTATCATTCCTGGACTCTTTGATATTTATTTCATATATAGGTTATGACCTTTAATTACCTGACTCAAGACTAAATGCCCGGCCGGCAACCTAGGTTATAACCTGCAGCTTCAGCTTAACATGATCAGTATTTGTCTAAGATATGATCGACAAAAAGGCCTCGAGATTAGATAAAATGAGATCTGCATTAATCCGGCCATGCTTCGGCGGTAATGGCAACAGTACTAGTCGATCGATCAGTAGTAGTTAATAACCAAAATAAATTCTGGGTTTCTTTAAAAAAGAAAGTTAGATAGCTCGCTAGCTAAGCCAGCACAGTACCTGATTGATAATTAATGGGTGTTGGGAGTTTTCATAAATTCTTGTACGTCTGCAACTGTAACAAATGAAACAAGTATATAGGTCTGTCTATCTCATAAAAAGATCGACCATCGATATTCAATAATGCATGGAGCTAGATCTTCATGAATTTTTTCTTTTTTCTTTCTTTCTTTTCCATATTCTTCTTTTTTTTTTTTAAAAAAAAAAGGAGGTACTGGGAAGGACCACAAGGAGGCACACAATGGCCTTTTTTACCCGAAGTCCAGCACAGTGCCGCGCCAAAGACGCAGCGACACCCCCCCTCCGGGCATCGAGTACACCAAATAGGTGGGCTTGCCATATTCTTCATTTATAAGCAATATTAAGAACTGATAAGTACTGTTTTTATACGTACGTATACTGTATGTTTTTTTTTTTCTTTCTTTTTCTTATTTGTTAACCCGTGGGTTTTAACCTTGGTTAAGAGAGATGAGTTATGGTCCATTAGATTTAAGTAAATTGATCCAAGGGCTAGGAAAGGAGCCTCGCACTTTAATTTCAGAGCGAGGCATCGCTCTGGATAGGATCTAATAATACCTTAAAGATCATTAATTTGGTTGAAATTTTGCAGAGATGATCTATACATTAGTACCTAAAAACTGAATGGTCGATATGTGGATATGAGACCGAAAAGTCACCCTAAACTCCAACCTCGCACTTTAATTTCAGAGCGAGGCCTCACTCTAGATAGGATTTGTATATATATATATAAGGTATCTAGCTCGCTTAAACGAATGGACGAACTAAATCTGTCCAACCTGAACCGTACTAGCTTTAAGGCAGTTATCAATGCCTTAACGATCATCAATTTGGCTGAAATTTTGCAGAGATGATCTATACATTAGTACCTAGAATCTGAACTGTTGAGATGTGGATACGCGACCGAAAAGTGACCCTAAACCCTAACCTCGCTCTGAAATTTCAAAGCGAGGCATCGCTCTGGATAGGATCTGTATATATATATATATATATATATATATATATATATATATATATATATATAAACTCGGTTCACTGTTCATCACTGTGCAAAATGAAGTGGCACTTTTGCCCTTGCTGTCTCCTTCAATTACAAGTTTGCCATTGTTCTATCTTCTTTGTTCGTCGCTTAATGTATCCTAACAGTGAATACATATTAATACCATTATGCCATTAAAAATCCATTCTTTGTTCATCACTTTCATGTATTTTAACAGCAAATACATAATAGTAGCTACTTTTGCCATTCTTAATGTATAATTGCAGAATCTGCTGGCAGTTGATTCTTTAATCCAAATGTATCAAAGCATATTGATTGTTGATTTTCTTGCAATCCAACCTGCTAACATCACAGTGTTGCATAAGATTAACAATAATCTCTATTAAATTTCATTATAATCTAACTTATCTCTAAATTGGCCAGACTAATTCTTTTACATAGTGAGAGAAGTATCTGATTTAGCTTTTCATTGCATGGAAATTTCACTTTCAGATTATACAATTAGTTGTTTACAGTTTCTATCCCATTGAGAGATATTTAGATTTGAGATTGAAGATTATATGTGCACTAACCCCTAATAAAAAAGATTAATGATCTTTGGGGAGAATAAAGGCGAAGATCTTATCTTTTTAAATACTTTATCAAATGAATTGGAATGTAAGCCAATGGATAGATACATAGGTAGATAGGTACTGCAAATGATAACATGTTTAGTTTACATAATTAAAATGATTTTACTTATTATTTTCATTTGATATGATAATTCAAATGATTGTTCGTGATTAGTCCATGTTGAATTTCCGTGTGACTTTGAAGGTCAAAATTTTCTCAACTCTAAATATTTAGTGTTCAAAAAGATAGAAATTGGTTTTATTGTTTTGGACATTCGTTTGTTTTTTTCAGTTTAGGTTACTTAAAAAAGGAAGATATTTCTGTAATTTTGGTCATAGTTTGAGCTTAGTTTGTATGTTTTGAATTTGCATCTAATTATAAGTTTTTACATCCTCATCTCTGATGTAATATAGTTACTAAATTCTTTGTCTCCTTATTGGTATATATGTACATGATTTTAGGCGTGGCCACACTAGCATAATATACAATTATCATTGTTGTGAACTCAGTCCTTTTGGTGTTTATTGATGATACTTGCATATTGTGATTATTATTATCAAGGATAAATATCTAAAATTTAAACTAGATTATATATTTGAATGCAGGGATAAATAACTTTTACACTACATTTCACACAAAAAGTCTACAATATTTGCTTCATTACATTTTCTCAATTCTGCTTCCACGAATTATACAAATATATACTTCAAATTTTCATCATATGCATCTGATCTTTACAACTGACCACTTCTATTAAATATTTACAGGTCTTCATTACATGTTTACTGTCCTCAATTGGAGCTGCACTGCCTTTAATTTTTGTGCAACCAAACCAAACCATCTGTACCATACATTACAACACCAATAATATTGTCATCATGTACGAAAACAATAACAATACCAATTCCCGCGGCATCGCGCGGTCACCTATACGTGTGCCGTGTTAGGAAACCAAGACCAGTGTTGGGTCCAACCTCAATTTATCCATCATACCCCAGTTCGACCACTTCTAAACATCACAAAGCCCACACTCCCAACCACAGTACTTGGCCCAAATTTGTGTCTTAATTCTCACATGTATAACCTACAAAGAAGAGCTAGCCCATATCACTCCCTTGAAAATCCAATTGCATCTCGATCAGAAATTGTTTGGTGTTCGCATAAGATTAAGGCGATGATGGTAGCAATTCAGTCATTGCTCAGGTTTTCAGTTGATTCTATATTTAATTGTGTTTTAAGTAGTGAAAAATAATAAGGCAGTTAGAATGTTCGTTATTCCATTTTTCTAAGCGACAATTGTGTATAATTGAGCGAATCAGTAACTACTCTCTTGCTTCCACAGTTATATATGATTTTTTTTTTTGAATTGAATTGTTAGATTATTTATTCTATTACAACTTATTAAGTAAGCGGATTATAACGTGTTAAACTTAAACCTGATGAGCGGATTATTAGTTACCCTCTTGCTTTCACAGTTACACGGTTACACCTATATATATATATATATATATATATATATATATATATATACAGATCCTATCCAGAGCGAGACCTCGCTCTGAAATTAAAGTGCGAGGTTGGAGTTTAGGGTCACTTTTCGGTCGCGTATCCACATCTTGACCGTTCAGTTTTTAGGTACTAATGTATAGATCATCTCTGCAAAATTTCAGCTAAATTGATAGTCGTTAAGGCATTGATAACTGCCTTAAAACTAGTACGATTCAAGTTTGACAGATTCAGTTCGTCCATTGGTTTAAGCGAGTTAGATACCTTAAAGATCATCAATTTGGCTGAAATTTTGCAGAGATGATCTATATATTAGTACCTAAAAACTGAACAGTGGAGATGTGAATATGCGACTGAAAAGTGACCATAAGCTCCAACCTCGCACTTTAATTTCAGAGCGAGGCCTCGCTCTGGATAGGATCTATATATATATATATATATATATATATATTGATTGATCAAGAGGTGTGAGTGAGTAGAGCTAGTGAGTGGTGTTGGGAACTTAAGGGTGGGTACATGCCACATCCATCCCACCCCAATAATATTGTTCCACATATTGGAAAGAGATAATCTTTAACACACTAAAGGAGAGAAGAATTTGGTGATCACTAATCCCACTCCGACTCCAAGGATCCAAGGCCTCATGATTTATTTGGCCTTATGATTAGAGGAGGAGAGAGATAGATCGATCCGCTCCCTACATCTCCTTCTTAGGGTTTCGGCCTTTTGGGGCCACATGTCCATCACTCTTTTCAGTTCAACTTCAACCTCTTTTGTTGTTGAGAAATTTCAAGAACGATGTGCAAACTTGTGGTTGCAAAATTTCAAGCTTTTTTATTTGGTTTTCTTAATATCTTTCTGGCTATTGGCCTTACTCTATTTTTAGTGGCCTCCACTTCACCGTCTATTATTATATGTAGCCATCTGCAATCACAAAAATCTTATAGAAATATAATGGATTGAATAAGACAGATCAATTATCTTTTTCTATGCAAATATATTACAAATAAGTTAAGATGGTGAATCTGAACCTTTGCAAACAAGTTTCTTTTGGATCAAAGTAAGTTTCATTTTTATAAAACTGCAATTACATACATACCAATCGCAATTATAACACCTAATATAAGAGTATACAACCATCACCCTAAATCTCAAATCAGAGCTAAATATCTTCACTTGAAATATAAGAGACTGACACATCAATAGATCTAACGACGGGAAAATTCTAGTATACGTTGATGTATGTTATACATTAACTTTTTTGAATATTGTAGACCGTCGGATATAATTAAACTGAGAATATATCTAACGGTTCAGAATATTCAATAATAGTGACCTGCTCAGCAGGTAGCCTTTTTTTTAGAAAATTCTGAATTACATATTAACCATAAAATTTGAGATTTTCTCAGAAAACCCTAAATTGAAAGGGGACGTAAGAACTGGTTCAAGTTTTTATTTATTTTTTTGGATGCATAACTTTTAGAGCGCCTCTTCTCTGTTATGGGAACTCTCTCTCTCTCTCTCTCTCTCTCTCTCTCTCTCTCTCTCTCTCTCTCTCTCTCTCTCTCTCTCTCTCTCTCTCTCTCTCTCTCTCTCTCTCGGTGCTCTTGGGACGATGTCGTTCCTCCATCGGCGCCTCCACCTTTGCTACTCTCGATGGTCTTTGCCTCTGCAATCAAAGCCGGGTATTGGGATATGCCGAAGACCTTCGCAGCGGAGATTGGGGATACTGGAGAGCTTCGCGGGGGAGATTATAGCAAAGGTATGTGGTCGTCTTCATTTTTGTTCATTGTTTGGATTGATTTCTATTTGGGTACCCATGATCTTTACAGAAGTTTGAGTCTTTGGATTGATTTGGTGTGAAATTTAACTGTTTGATCCCAATTTGTATGTTATAGGTTGCTCATGAACTCAGAGAAAGACTCATTTTCGTATTCTAGAAGTACCAAAAAGGTAGATACTTTCTTGCCCATCTCTTAATTTCATTGATGAACTTTCTTGATCTTATATTTGTGGGTAATTTTTTACGATTGAGAACTCAATTGGCCTTTATTTTTTTCACTAATCAAACATGAGGTGTCTGATTCATATTTCTCCTCCAGCTCACATGATGAATGTGTATGAGACTTGTGTTGTAGTGTTGCTCTGTCATTATGTTTCGCATCTCAATAATCATCTCTAGTTAAGCATGAGACTTTTGTGTAGAGGTATGTATTAAGCTTCTTCTTAACAACCAGGTATGACGAAAAGACTCGCATGGTTATCAGTCCTTGCTTTGATGTTAACTCACCATTGTATTAGAAACTTAAATTTCTTTATGGAATTCTTTATGGAAATTTGTTTCAGTATGGATTTCTCATTTTTACTGATTCTTCTGGAAGTTCTCTATAATTAGGAAGCTAAAGTTACAGCAGCTTTTAAGTCCCAAATCGAGAAGCTATAGAAAGAGAGAGATGAGTTTCAGAAGATTGTCATTGGGAATCAGGTTGGACGTTTGGGTTTAATGTAGACTTGTGTTGTTGTGCTACTATTTGAAACTGGACTAATGCTGACAAGTATTAGTGATATGTTGATGTTGTTCAAAGCAAGTTAAGACTCAACACATGCATGATTTTAAGAAAAAAGAAAAGCATTGACCAAAAAAAAAGAAAAGAAAAGGAGTATAGAAAGTTGCAGGTACTTTATATTCTAAATCTATTCTCTACTATGATGACAGCATTTGGGTATTTATCTTTCATTACCAGCGACATTTATCTTTCCTACACACAGAGAAAAGGTGTAGGACTAAAAGCTTAAATCTTAAGTTTCATATGCTGCTCTTTATATTTTGTTATTTGTTTCAGGGACAACCCATCACATCTAATAGCAAATGAAGAACTCACTATCACAGAAGAGGCCTCAACAACATATGAACTAACAAATGACATATCTGAAGAACTCATGTAGAATGATTCGTTCAAACTCAAAATGTAGAATATTTTGTAGAAAAGTATTGAGAGTCCCAATGCTGGTATTGAGAGTCTATTGTACTTGGACCTTCATGTTATTGCACCTTTGATATTAATGTAATTTTGTATTCATCATCTATAGCCTCTGTTTTGAATGGTCAAATTACTAAGTTTCAAAGCAACCCAAATGAAAATCGCCAAAAGATAACAAAAGGATAAAATGATGGTTGTTTGCTAATGCTGATATGCCTAATACTCAATAAGACGCGGACAAGCATAAGAAAGGTTTAGACAAATCTTTTGCACCAAAACTGCAGTCACGATAGTAATCATGATAACTAATATGCTGCTCATTGTAAACAAAATGTACATTAACAAAATTAGGTTGACCATAACTATTTGTTCAAAATTTAAAAATTCTTCGTTTATAGAATACAATTATTACTCTGTTTCAACCAAATGTTTCAAGCTCTATTTTGTCGACGTTTTTTCTGCGGGCATGTCATTTTTGTGTGTCCATAGTTCTTGCACCAACTACACTGTCTATATTTTTTTAATGCTTGTGGTCTTTTTGGTGCCTTTGGTCCTCACCTTGATTGGATCTTTTATAATATTACTGCAGTGCTCTGGAGTAACAATTTTTTCTTTCTCCTGCTTCCACAAGTCTGATAGTATGGGCTCTAGTTTGACAGGTTATTTACCGTCTCATATAATGATTTGGCATAATACAACCTGATAAAAGTATGGCAAGATCTGGAAACATTACACAAAAAGTTGTACGAAGCTACTATCAAAATCATTTATGGCATCAAATAATCCATAAATCACATAGAACACATAGACAAACTTTATTAGTAAATTGAAAATACTAAGTGAATTCAAAACTACTTCATTACAAAGACCACTGATTCAAGCACTACCTCTAAGTCCAACAGCTTTTCCTCCAATTTCACTTGCTGCATCAGAAGGTATGGAAGTAGGCTATGTTGCTATAGTAGTAATCATAGAGTTTTATTCACCTGAGTTGTAGATTTGAGAGGAGGATACTGCATCTCCTAAAGCTAATGAGTACCGTGGACTTGTCAAAACTCAAACTCAAAACTGCATCTCCTAATACGATCAGAACATGTTAGAGTTTGAATTATTGTTCGTTTTATACACCCAAAACCCATATGAGAATCAAAGTCCAAAATCACACAGGACATGCAAAAGCTGTGAAATTGAGCAGCAGAAACATGAACAATTGCATATAGACAAAGTGGAATACCGGAGATAATTCTTACCTCTTCAGCTGAAAACAAGTCCTCAATTAAATCCATCTGCCAACACCTCTCCTCCCCATCGATCAATTCCTCAATAAATCCATCTTCCACCATTGAAACCCCCAAATTCCAGTCCTCCTCCTCCTCCAGACTTGACATCTCCACATCGCTGACACAAGTCGAGCCTCTGGAAGAAAAAGAAGAAAAACTAGTAGTGAAGTAACCTTGAGACAAAACCAATCCTTATGATGAGGAGAATGTGATGGTGAAGAGAAAAACCATAAGGGAATATTGGCGAAGTTATAACAAGTTTGAGAACCGTTTTACCAATAAAACAACGAATTGTGGTAAAAAGTGGTAATTTAGTTATAATAAGTGTTAATACTTCATTATTACAAGTTTTCAGAACCACTTTACTAATAAAATAACGAGTGTGTTGCTATAATAGTAAAACTTTATATATTTAAGTAAATTTGCGGTAAGTCCTTTATGGTGTAATAAAGTTGTCTATCTTGTAACTACTGTCCTTTATGAGTTATTTACTTATTTAACGATGTTTTTTTCCTGATTTTACGACAATTGAGGTCCAAAGTAGTAACTAAGGTTGTATTTATGGTAATTCTTTAATATTACAAGTTTGAGAACCATTTGACCGATGAGACAACGAATTGTTGTAGAAGTAGTAATCAAGTTCTTATTTGTGGTAATTTTTTATATTACAAGTCTGAGACCCATTTTACTAATGTGACAACGAATTGTTGTCAAAGTGGTAAAACTTTATGTATATGTTGTAAATGAGGCGCGAGTCCTTAATTGTGTATTAGAGTTCTATATTTTGTAATTTAATACTTTTCTTGTGTAAATCTCATCATCCATGAGATAATTACTTTTTTGACGATGCATTTTACTATAAATTACAACAATTGAGGTATAACGTTGTAATTATGGTTGTTTTTATGATAATTACTTGAAATGTAATTCTATTTACAAAAAAAAATGATCATTTTACCACTGCTACAACAAATGTTTCGTTTATATGGTAAATAATCATATTAGACCTAAAACTTTTCAAGTCCTTATTCTTGTAATCCAGTTGTTCTTTTTGTAACTAGAGTCCTTTCTTTTGTAAATTATATCATCGATAAGACATTTTACAACAAACAACCACATTGGACGTATTTAGTGATAATTATAGTTGTAATCAAAGTAATTACTACATTTACGATCTTCATTACAAGTTTTTGAACGATTTACATATAAAACAATAAATGAGTACTTAGTATGGTAATTTTTATTTTTTTTAGTACACATGTCAAATTATAAGTGGATAACCTGTTGACCTGTATAACAGGTTTCACTAACTAATTTAATTTAATATATATTTATTAAAAAGTTGATGTATGACAAACATCAACACACCTTAGACTTCCCCCTAACGACGAAGCAAGATTGAGCAATTAAATTGACAAAAAATAAAACAATAATAACTAGGACATGTGGCAACAATAGTAAATTATTGAGTGGGCTGTTCTAAGATTTATAACCAAAATATTTTATTAAAAATAAACATTTAAAATTTGGATCATTTACATTATTTATCATGGTAACACATTTCAAATGACAAAAAGAAAATACAAAATAAAGAGAGTGAAAAATAATTGCATTTAGGTCCTAAATCATCGTTGTGGATAGATGATTTTTCTAACGAAAAAACTTTTATTTTTTTAATATGTGAAAAAGAAAACAGAAATAAGTGATTGGTTATTTAAAAGAAGAAAGAAGAAAGAAGAAAAGAGAAAAGGGGAAAGAGAGAAGATAGAAAGTGGGGTAGGGTGAGGGCGTGGCGTGGCGTTGAAATAGTGAAGCCAGGAAGGAAGGAAGGAAGAAAAGGGCAGCCGAGGTGTCCAAAAAGCGCAGATAGACTCTTCTAGTGCGGGCCAGCTACTATATCTCACTCATTTGTTTGTTTTAAATTTATTTTAAGGATAAAACCTCACACGTCTCTATTTTGGGCAAGTATCAAAATCCACTTCTTCTATCCATCCATCTATATCCCACCATCTCATAATAAGAAGGAAGAAGATTGAAGAAGCGACACCATTCGGCACTTTTTGGTCTCTGCCTTGGCCAACCCACCCTTCTTTGTCTCTCCTTGTTTCTTGTGGCTTAGATATTTTCTCTCTTCTTCTTTTTTTCCAGCTAATCTTTCTCCAATACCATTTTTATGTTAATTCAAAATTATTTCATTTTATTGTAACCAAAAGAATGAAATATATTATTTAAAATATATATATATATATATATATATATATATATATTTTGTTTTAGAAGTTATAAAGCAGAACTATTTAGAAGTCTGATATAACTGTTAAAATTAATTTTATTTTATTTTCAGATAAAATTGAGAATAAAGAATATGCTAAAGATATTCTAACTGTAGACCGATATGTAGAACTAGCAGCAGCAGTCAGCTCAGAATTTTCAGGGCAATAGAATTTTTCTGGAGTGAAGAAAAACAATAAAAATAAAATAAAATCTACTTATCCATTAGAGACTAGAGATAGAGAGTATTATTATGTTCCACAAAAATAAATAAAAGGCAGAGGATATATTACGTATGTTGGTAGGAGAGAGAGAGAGAGAGAGAGAGAGAGAGAAAAAGGCGAAAAGGTCGGAGACAGAGCACCAGAAAGTGCCGGGTGTCTTGCGTTCTCAGCCACAAGCTTGTGAAGTCCCTTCTCGATTTTTCGATGCCCAAACCAAAAATTAATTCCAAATTGAAAAATACGCTCTGACGTGGCGTCCCCTCCTTTAACTTTCTCTTTCTTTATAACCCTCCTCATAATCAATATCCCCTTCTTCTCTACTCATCAAATCTCTCTCTCTCTCTCTCTCTGGGATTCGGATTCGGATTCATTCTCTTCTCTTCTGCTCTTCGTTTTGTTTTCTCGATCTTCTCTCTCGCCGTCGCCGGAATCAGATTCCGTTTGCTCGCCAGAAGCTGAGCTGTCTCAGTTTGCCGGCGACTACTCACCAACACAAGACAAGACAAGACAAGTCTGTTTTCAGTTCCGCACAACGTTGTTGAGGTAGGTTTCTCATTGATCTGGTGGTCTACATAAAGCTAAGGCCTTCCAAAAAAAGAAACAAAGGAAAGTTTCCTTTTTTATTTATTTATTGTTGTTTCCATCTCACAATTAATGGAAGCTTGTTTCGATTAACAGGTGTGGATTGAGAGTTGATACTTTGGAGTGACGAGTTTGCTGTGTTTTTCTGGGAAGATAGAGATGGCTCTTGTCGAGGTGTGTACATCCAATTGCTTAATTTACTCTCTGTTCATTTTATTTATTTTGATTCAGTTCCTTAATTTGATTTCGATTTGTTGTTAATGAACCGTTAATCTCACTAAAGCATCTAAGTTTCTATTTTTTTTTTTTTTTTCCGACTACTTTGTCCATGTTCTATATGTGTACTCGATCACCAGAACAACTTAATTTGATGCATATTCCCCATTGAATCTGTTTGTGTTTTGGCCTTAATTGTTTCACTTAAAGCGTGTGGTGTCGTATGATTGGATTGATTTCTAGTGAGAAACGCGCTTGTTTGGTTGGCTGGTCATCTCATATAAGTTCCTGCAGGATTATTTTGCATCACAACTGAATTGTGTACTTATGAACACCAGTTCTTCACTGGGTTTGACCATGTTGGATGAAAAGTATCAACCCAACTTTTTATTTGAACATAGGATCAGAGTGAAGCCACGGGATCAAACGCCTCTGTTGCAGCTGGCAATTGCAGTTCAAAAGGCGATGCTCAATCGAAATTGGTGACTGAACTCAAGGACATTTCTTCATTTGGCAATGACCAGGCACTTAAGGTTCCTTTCTTCCCATTGCTTAGATTTCATTTCAGGACCCTTAAAGTTTTTTTGGTTCTTATTCCCAAATTTATGTATTTTTCTCAAGTTTGGCTGACCTCCTCTGTTTTTCCCTGGTTCTACAGGTCAGGAAACCTTACACAATTACAAAACAAAGAGAAAAATGGACTGAGGAAGAACATCAGAAGTTCCTTGAAGCCTTGAAATTGTATGGCAGAGGTTGGCGTCAAATAGAAGGTAAATTCAGTGCAGCGGCCAAAACTAGTCTTGTAATCTTTTTTTACACCATATCTGTTGCTGAAGTTAGTCTTATCTACATACAGAACATGTAGGCACCAAAACTGCAGTTCAGATACGAAGTCATGCTCAAAAGTTCTTCTCTAAGGTTTAGTGCTCTTTACTTTAGGACCTAATTCTCCTATTACCTAACATGTACAGATGACCTCGAAATTTTTGAGTTGCACATTTAAGATTCCACGCCATTAGTTAACATGTCTGCGTACAATACTGCAGGTAGCTAAGGAGTCAACTGGAAATGGTGAAGGCTCACTCAAACCAATTGAAATACCTCCTCCACGACCTAAGCGGAAACCTATGCATCCTTATCCACGTAAACTCAATGGATCACCTGAAAGGAGGTCACCATCGCCAAATTTTTCGGTTGCTGAGAAAGGCCAAGAATCCCCCACTTCAGTATTGTCTGTACCTTGTTCTGATGTAATTGGGTCTGCAGCTTTGGACCAGTATAACAGATCTCGACCTTCAACTTCATGTACCACTGACATGCGATCAACCAACTTATCCCATGTTGAGAAAGAGAATGACTATGCAACCTCCAACTCATCCCCTGAAGAAGCAAAAGAATCTATGCCACCCGCCGACTCAACCTTGGACGAACCTCTCTCCATGGTATGGCGAACACTTTCTTTATTTTCATTTTTTACTCCTGTATGGTGTTTAGGATTCTGACTGGTGTGTCACCCTTGTGTTGTTATGTATGTCCAGAAAGATGAATCGGCTTCCAAGTACACTTCAACTACTGAAGGAGATGCAGCCACAGTGGGAGGTTCCACTAGCATTAAGCTTTTTGGAAGGACAGTTTTGGTGTCAGACCTGCATAAACAATCTCCTCCTGATACCAAGGATTGTACTTTGTCGATATCCATGGCCAAACAAGAGAATTATGAGATTGAGTGTGGTAAGTTTGGTCAACCATTACAATGGGATCAATCGGACACACGCTTGTCACTTGGTGGAGTAGTTAGTAATTGGAATTCTTTGGCATGTGGTTCCACAATTAACAGGGCGGAACACCAAAATGAGAGCCCCAAGTCTGTGCAAGCCAACCCTGATGCTCCTCATCCCTTGCCATGGTGGGTTAATCTACCATTTTGTCAGGTCATACGTGTCGATTCTCGTGTTGATGAACAATTGAAAGAGAAGGAAAGATCTTGCGCTGGTTCAAACGATGGGTCAGTTAGTTCAATTGATTCTTTATGTGAAGAAGCTCGTAGTGTTGTGCCCTGCAATTCAAGGAAGGGGTTTGTACCATACAAAAGATGTTTAGCAGATACAAACAGGAACTCATCGGTGATAGTATCTGAAGAGATGAGGGACAGACAAAGGGCTCGTGTTTGCTCATAATTTATTTCTCACAACGAATGTTCTGTTTTTTTCCCACTAGAAAGGCATATATTGATTGATAATTGATTAATAATAACTAGAGGGAATAAGTCGTCTGAGAAGTAGCTGAATGACTCACAACATTAGAGCGTAAATCAGTCCTATGAGTTTTTGAAATCTTACGTCAGTTTTGTATCTCATTCCGGATTCATTCTTTACATTCTTTCGAGGAAACTAAAATGATTAGATTTCAATTTGGTATACAGTGGTCTTATTTTCTGTAATCGAGCTGTGAACTCGGTACGCAAGGACAGCTCGGTAATTAAAATTTGTATGAAGCCGACGGAGAACAATTGTAGAGTAACATTCTTTCAAGATAGAGAGAGCTGCAATACCGAATTATGCCATGGTATCAGCACTCAAGAAGAATAATCTTACACGCTTCTCTCTGATTGAACTGCAAATCCTAAGCATACCATTTATGGTAGCATATCAATTGGTATACAAGAACTTGGCCAAAAGTGGACACTCTACGCTACAACCTTAATACTGTCTTGGGTTTTGTTTGAGGGTTTGTCGTAGCTCTGATCTGGGCTTTGCTTCTTCAACAAATATTACTCTGCCATCCAAAAACTGTAACAATAAAACAGAGAAGAAACGTTACTCTTTGTTTTGGCTGCTTAAAGCCACTCCATATGTATCAAAGTTGTAGAGGTCATATAAGAGCATTAATATGGGAATAATTCAGTCCACTCTGTGCTGTACGAAAAAAGAAGTCATGGTCCAAATCAAAACATTTGGGGTCCTGAAGCAGACTGCTGCATCCTATCTAAGGTGGTTCCAGTAGCCTAAAGTGAAAATTGTGCTCTTCCTACTGGAATTCTTCTAAGAAACACTCATTTCAACCTCAATAACCTGAATATTACATAATGTCTCAGTGATCTATCATCACATGTGATTACAAATGAGCTAATTATAAGCTATGTGCTACTGAAGATAAGAAATCAGAACATTTGAAGTCTCAAACGGAAGATTGGAAATTATCAGTTCACTACCTACCCATTCTGAAGTCAAAAAAGGACACAAACATCATCAAATACATGCTCAAAATAAATGACTGTGAAGAGAAGGTATGAAAGATTGGAACAAGATGTTAAAAATCAAATATTTCCAATTCAAACCATGTCAAACTGTTCAGGCAAGAAGATTAGTCCTAGGAGTGATCCTACCCTAACATCAAGATACTAACGCCAATCTCTTAATCTCATTACGGTCAGGAGTGACAGCCTAAGCAAACATGATGACACATCACATCAGAGCAGGGCATGAATTCAATTATAACATGTCATTGCTATTAACTCATATTCAATACCCTGGTGGTCCAACAGTGTATAACAGCCTTGAAAACAGTTAAAGGCCCTAGAACCTCTAATTTCTGGTTCTTTTCTTTTTTTTCCTACAAGCATAGAACAGAAGAAGAAACAGGATATCTAGCTAAATTACACTAATGACAACCGAGCTGTGTACCCACCTGAACAAATTTGGGCCATTTATAATGCCACACAGACACATACATACATTAAGTAGAATGAGATTGTCAAGCAAGCCAGCTCTGTCAACAGGGTAGGTATGCACTTCCTTCCTAGTTATTGTTGATGGTTTTAGATTTACCTTTCCATGCATTCCCTCGATAGCCTTTTGAGATTCCTCCTCGGTTTCATAGCGGAGGAAAGCAAATCCTCTCGGCCTATTTGCTATCCTGTCCATCACCAGATTGACTGCAACATGAAGAGAAATTATTTCTCTAAAACAAAAAAAAACCCAATACTTAACTCCTGTAGAACATCTTACAGCAGCAGACACTATAAGCAGCACAACTGAACTAAGAAAAGGAACATCTTTGCTGTTCTCACCTTCCACAAGTTGTCCAAAATTTTGGAAAGCATTTCGCAAACTCTCTTCAGTGGTACGAAATGAAAGCCCTGCACGAAAAAGCACACCCCAATCAGTGGCCTTTAGTTTGTTAGAATCTTGGTTTAACTTTTCTGATGTAAGAATAGTGAGTGCTGGCTAAACCCTTGTTCCATAAATGTAAATTTGCAAAAAGTTTCCAAATTTATGGGTTAATTTGCTGGACCAACAAGAAAACAAGACTAGAGTTGCAATTCCATTTAAAACAGCAATATATATATATATATAGATATATATCAGCTACAAAATTCAATCTACAAGGGAAAGAGAAAGCTAACCACTGACGTAGAGCTTGGTCTTGGGAGAAAACGAAGAAGAAGAAGTCGCCAGTGGTAAAAAGCTCCTCCTCTTTTTCTGTGTAGTAGAAAACGAAAGCCTATAACTGAGGCAGCGCTGCCATTGCCAAGCACAATTTACAGAGCCCACTTTTTTGTGCTCTGCAAATTGGGTCTCTCTGCTATCAACCCAAGCCCTTGGAGCACTTGTGAGCACAACGGTCGTCGCCATTTCTCAGATGAATGAATGAAAAAAGTAAAGTAGAGGGTATTATCCTTTTAGGGGTTTTTACCTTAGTATCATTTCATTGGTGTCCCTTGTCTCTTTTACTACTTTACTCCAGGGTAAATACTTGTGACTTATTATATCACTCTCTAGAGACCCTAAAGTGAAAAAAGGTTTGAGATGAGAAAACCGGCGGTGCTGTACCACTATCCTTGCCCGGACGGCGCGTTTGCTGCTCTGGCGGCGCACCTCTATTTCTCAGCCGAGTCCATCGAACCCTTGTTCTTCCCTAACGCCGTCTACAGCCCCGTCACGACCCAAAGCCTCCCTCTTTCTGACATCGGCGACCTCTACCTCCTCGACTTCGTGGGCCCACCTGGGTTTGTCCAGGAGGTCTCTGCCGAGGTCCCCAACGTCGTCGTTTTGGACCACCACAAGACCGCGATCGGAAGAGTGAGCGGTGAGAACGTGACCAGCGTTCTGGACATGAACAGGAGCGGGGCCACCATTGCTTTCGACTATTTCAGGGCCAAGATTGACGGCGGCGACGCGGCGAGGTTTGACGGCGTTCGGAGGCTGTTTGAGTATATTGAGGATGGGGATCTGTGGCGGTGGGGTCTTCCTGATAGTAAAGCTTTCAGTAGCGGATTCAAAGATTTGAACTTGCAGTACGACGTCGGATTGAACCCGGCTCTGTTCCAACAGGTACTTTTTGCTTCTTTCCTTCCTTCCTTCCTTCCTTCATTATCAAATGAGAGTTACTTGTTTGTTTGTTGCAACTCTTATATATATAATACATGTGATTGTTGGGCAGCTGCTTTCTTTGGACTTGGAGGGTTTGATTAGTCGAGGAGTGGCGACCTTATCAGAAAAGCAGAAATTGATAGACCAAGCTCTGAGTCACTCTTATGAAATCAAACTTGGAGGTGGAGCTTTTGGTCATTGCCATTGCCTGGTACATTACTCATTACATTAGAAAATATGGGAAATTTATTAGAAATTCCGGAATGTTAGTTTAGGAATGCATAATCCTATCGTTCTGCTTGTAGGCTGTCAATGCAGATTCTATATCAGAGTTGAGGAGTGAACTCGGACATCAGTTAGCTACTAAAAGCCGCAGTCTAAACTTAAGGTATGTGGCTATGTACTTAATGAACTAGATATATGTAAATGAGTCTCTGGGATCTGTATTTTGTTCACTTGTTTTTCTTAAACCTTTCCGAACCTGTTTCATCTTATGCCCTTTCTTCATTACTTCATTATTGATGCTGTGGCACCTCTAAGTGCTGCTGATTGTGTCCATGTGTTTTACTCTCTAGTCTTTTTAAGTATCATGCTCAAACAATGTTGAATGCTGGAAACTATAAGCCACAAGTAAATATAGCCAAATGTATCTCATATAGGAGGCAATTTTCAGTTTCTTTTATAGGCATTTTTACTCTTACAATTGCAGTAGACTGTCCTTTCTTCCAATATATATTGAATAGAGAACAATTGATTAGGTTTAAATCAAACTATACTAAGAGAAAGTTCGGAATTCAGAAATTTCATAATCGTAAGTACTCTTTCTAGTTAAAGTTGAACTGTTGAAGTCTACAGAACCTCCCTGTGGAGAAACAAAATTCCAATTCATAAACTCCTACTTAGATTAAGGACAATACTAAAGAGACACAATGCTAAACTCCAACAAGACTACAATTTTCAGATGGCAGAAGTCACAGAACTCATAATAAGACACCGACTCTTTATGACACGAAACCCCAAAAGCTATAAAGTTGGACAATAGCTCAGTTATGAGAGGTTCATATACGTGGTCTTTTGTTAGTTTTACGGGGCGTTGTTTTCTTTTCTATTTCATGAGGTTGTCCACTGCAAAAGCATTGTTCATATCCTTGAATTTGGTTTCCTCTTTGCAAGTCATCCCTATTTTCATCACCTCCTGTCATTTTTTGTTGATTCTGGTTTATATTGTTCCTTTGTGGAAAAACACTGACTTGTTTGATTGCGTATATTATAGGTGTCTGCTCCATCATCCTTCCTTCCATTTCACTTATCATTTCTTTTTGTTTGGAATTATCTTTAGGGGTATTGGAGCTGTTGTATACAAAGTCCCTGAGCTCGAAAATGACGAATTGCTAAAGATAAGCCTTAGGAGTGTGGACAGTGAAGACACAACTCTCATCTCACAGGTTCTTTGCCTCATCACTCGCACATGGTTTTCCTTCCTGCCCTCTTAAATAGGGCATATAGCATATACGATACTCAGTTGAAAGGTAATTAATGCATTTTACAATTCCTTCTCAGGAATTTGGAGGCGGTGGACATAGAAACGCCAGTTCTTTTATGTTAGGATCCGCAGAATTCGAGCAGTGGAAGGTTGGCCAAGCAATCATTGCTGGCTCTGGAAAATGTACAGGATAACAAGTTGGTGGAAATGATGCTCTCTCTGCCTAATTTAGTTGGTGAAATGAAGTGAGATTAATGATATGGGAATCAAGAAGGTCAATACAAATGCAATTGCTGACGTAAATTGTCTAGTATAGATTGGAGAGTAAACGATTACATCATCTTATATGTGCTTTTATTCCACTAGTAACACCCAAAATAAGCACCTCAGTAGAAAGAGGTGAACATCAAAATCTCTAGACTAGTCATGTGATTCATCTGAGTCTGAAGAAACCACCAAATTAACCAAAAAAAAACCACCAACCAAACCAAACCAATTGAAAATAGTTAATCTACACATGATTTTTTCTTTTTTTTTTCTTTTTGAAATGGTGTATCTTTCATTTTTATTGTAGGGAAGTGTTATTTACCACCAATCCAGCAATATTCTCCCATAAATGAAGTCATCTTTGTATAGTGAACGATTAGGTTGTGAAGGCCTCACCCGCATGAGACTGAGAGAGGTCGACTTCAGCAGTAGTACCATTAATTGGAGTGTTAGACGAAGACCATGGATCATCTGTGATAAACTGCATCCACGAGTCGTCCTTATCTTCTTCCTCCAAGTCCTGCAGACATGACGATGACAATGCCCTCGGAATATTTTCCGGTGACATGGTTTCAATACTACAGTGATCGTTATGGTGTAGACCTCCTGCTGCTAATAATTGTGATGATCTTTCATGAATTAATAGCGATACATCACTACTGCTACTTTGCCCTCCTTGCTCTTCAATCTCCGCGCATATTCCATTTTTCTTGAACACGCGACACAATGCAAAAGAATCCTGCATCCGTTTAGTGATCGATCATCAACAGAAATAGAGACATAAATGTACCTAATACCATGTTGGAAGCCAAATGCAAATTAATTTCTTAACAGCATAATTAGTATTTAATGTACTTAAATTGGTCTATTTGTTAATCTATATAATACAATTGAAGCTAGATGAAATATGCTTATGGTTTTGGACTTTGGAATAAAGTAAAAAGTCGCCGACACCTTCTTACACAATGAAAGTGGAGAGTGATGCAGAAGAGGAGAGGCTGCTTTGTTTTTTGTGGCTTGAATAATCTACATTAGTTTTTAGTAATTAATAGAATCTTCAAATCTTGATCATATAAACAATGACAGACTAAAAGATAGTAGATAGATATTGGATGATTCATGTATACTCGTTAAACAATTCATTAAGAAGCTTGAGAAGGGGTTAATCTGAATCGTACGGACGATTGTACTTTTGTCTCATTAGGTAAACTCAACTTTGCAGCTGGTAATATTGAAGAGATCACCACCAGTGCAAGCAACGAATATTTGTTTATGCCTTGCCTTCTTTATAAATAATAGGTCGATATAGTAGAGAAAAGTAAGTGAACTAAGAAACATGTAATGATAAAGGCCCTACTAAACATTCCATGCAACTCATGCAAGTTTTACGTTCGTGGATATATAGATTTTTCAATATTCCTAGACATCTCCGATCTTTCCAAATGAATTGATGTTGCTTAATGGATATACAGATTAGTTAATCGGGCGTAAGCTTTAACCTGCTTTTGCGTCCCACGCTGTGAGAAGATCGAGGTGGAAATCAAAAACGAAAGCAGTAGAAAAAGAAATGCTTTCCTCACTTGCTCATCAAGCTAAGTAGCTTGAACTTGTTGCTTTTCAAGTCAAATAGAATATGACTTATGATCGAACAAACAATTCTTAAGATACAATAGTTCTTCTGCACATGATCGATGATGCATAATGACTAAGTAATGATCAACGGTACACTAATACTGGCCTGGAGAGAATTAATTAATGTACGTATACGTACGTACCTGGATGCCAGCAGAGGTGTCGTCGAGGCAGTCAGCCTTGTCATCTAGGCGATATTCATGCATGACCCAATCGGTCCGAATGCCCTGAGGGGCTCGGCCTCTGTAGTAAACCAGCGTCTTCTTCATTCCGATGGCTCGATTCTGGGATGAGACTCTCCTGTCTTTGCCAGTCGACTTCCAGTATCCAGCTCTTGTTGCTCTGTTAGTTCTGAATCCATTTGGGTATTTCCGATCCCGGGGTCCAAAGAAGTACCACTCCGGGTCTCTACTTGGCAAAAATGACTTTTCTGCATGCGTAAGTTTCAATTTATAAACAACATCAGCTAGCTTGATTAGTTACAGCAAATTAAATAAAAACATTTGTACGCGATTGTTAAGATGTAGACACATATAGTAGAGTAGCTAGTAGTGATCGAGAAAGATTAATATATAGAAGAAGATAAGCTAGACCTGCTAATTCCCAAGGCTCACATTTGTAGAGATCAACTTCCGGAATGATATCAAGCTCAATCTCTTGCCCAATTATCTTCCTCTTCAGATAGTAATTCACAAGCTCTTCATCCGTCGGATGGAACCTAAATCCGGGAGGTAATCCCACCGGAGCCATATTTATATCTCTTGATCAATCGATAAATGCTTGAAGTGTGATTCCTATACACACTAGCTAGCTAGCTAGCTTGCTCCGCCTCTAATTCACTCTTGTTGGATCAAGAGCTGGCTAGCTAGTTGCAGTAGTTGTACTAATATATATGCGCGCTGTGGTGATTGTATGCATTTATACACAAACAAAAGGATTCAAAGTCCCTTGTCTTTGGGTATTTCTTCCTCACTCCTCCTCCTGGCCGGCCTCTCATCACTTTACCTTTTCCAGATTCTAGACAAACGTTCTTCTTACTACATTCAAATCCAATTACTAACTAGTTATATATATATATAACACATATATAGGGATAATATACTATTGAAATTAATAAAAATAAAACATGCTTATCTTAGTACCAGTTTATTTATTTTTTGGGTCAAAGTACCAATTTATTCAGTCTCAAAACTTGTACGTACCTATGTGCGTGCTAAGTAAATTTGGAGAATATGTATTACATACATCCAACTATTTATGTTGACATACTCTATCCTGTATGGATGATTAAAGAATGAGATGATTGACCCAGGAATATATATATATTGAGATAGCTAGCTAGCTTTCTTACTTTCATATATATCTAATAATTAATTACTCAGCAAATTCTCTGGCTAGCCATCTTACTTTGGTCTTTGGCATGCCCATGGCTTCACTTTTGTTTTCACAGGCCTCCCCTTTTATCCCTTTCATGTCTTTAGCTTACAGCGATCTCTTACCAGATCTTGCTAATTGGTTGCTATTTTGCTAAAGTGCTCGGAAAAAGAGAGGTTCTTCTTTGACATCTACCGGTTCACCTTTTCAGAATATATATATATATATATATGTACTGGTAGCTAGACTCATTTCTTGTCTGGCTCTTTCTTTTACTTTACTAGCAGCTATTACTAAATCCAAATCGAGGATATCTACTTTACTCATTGGGGGATGTTACAAGAGAAAAATCTTCACATTATCAGGGTTCTACTGTTCTTCAGCTTCAATTATAACTAGTGTACGTTTGTATTGGAGATTTGGAGGGGAAAGGTAGATACAGACTTAACCAATAGATCAAAATATTTGTCACCTAGCTAATGTACTGGTGTAAGTGTTCAATATTGTAACAATGTAATTATGTATATTACGGTGGAATTATTGAATGACACAATATACCAGTCAATAGTGCATGTGCTGACAGTGTAATTATCGCATAGGTGTAGTAAATGCATCATAGGTGTAGTCATTGTCTTCCCACCTAGCTTTCTTAATATTGATTACAAAACCAAAAACCCCAAAAAAAGCTTTTTGTTTTCGTTTTACCTTTTGTTCTCTGTTTTGACGATTCTTGCTAACATAGCAATTCAATTCCGACTCACCCCAAATTTTATGCGAGTCATCTTTTTCACAATTGTTAAGTCACAATTCCCTGCGGGAGACCCCTACTTTCCTATACTATATGGATTGATATTGTGGGAATGTAGCTAGGGTTAAATTAGTGCGCTTGTTTTAAGTGTATCGATCATTGTAGCACCAGGCTCAGTGCTCCTCTTGTGGTTACGATTAGGAGGCAGCGTCAACAGATGGATTAGTGGGTAACGTACACCAAAACAAGGAGATGTTATGGTGCGGTCGCCAACTCCCTCGTCGCCATGTTATTGACCAATTCACAACTCTAGGCGCACAAGCCTTTTCATCAAACCCTCTTCACTACTACTGTAACTACACAAATCTCCTTGAAGCCTGCATTCGATCTAAATCTGTCGCTCAAGCCAAGATAATCCATCAACTTGTTATAAAAGACAATACCCAGATCGAGGACAGGTCTCTTCTACTTGAAAAACTAGCCCGGCTCTACTTGACCTGTAATCAAGTTGAGGTCGCACGCCGAGTGTTCGACGAAATTCCCCAACCAAATCCAAATGTTATTATTTGGAACCTATTGATAAGAGCCTATGCATGGAACGGACCGTTTGAACGAGCCATAGAGTTGTACTATGGCATGCTCGAACTGGGCGTTAAACCAAGCAAGTACACGTACCCTTTTGTTCTCAAGGCATGCTCGGGTTTGCAGGCGCTACACGTTGGTCAAGACATTCATCAACATGCGAAACGACTTGGGCTCGGCTCTGACGTCTATGTTTGCACTGCTTTGATTGATTTGTACGCAAAATGTGGAGACTTGGTAGCTGCGCAGAGTGTGTTTGATGGTATGCTGTATAAAGATGTTGTGGCGTGGAATGCTATGATTGCTGGGTTTTCGCTTCATGGTCTTTGTGGTGACACTGCAGAGTTGCTGGTTCAAATGCAGAGAGCGGGAACTGCCCCGAATGCCTCTACCATTGTTGCGGTTCTTCCCACAGTTGCGCAAGCTAACGCGCTGAGCCAAGGGAAGGCCATGCATGGTTACTCCATGAGGAGGAGGTTTAGTGATGACGTGGTACTTAGTACTGCGCTTTTGGATATGTATGCTAAATGTCAGTGCATAGTTTACGCGAGGAGAATCTTTGATGCAATGAGTGTCAGGAATGAGGTTTGTTGGAGTGCGATGATAGGCGGCTGTGATTCCATGAGAGAGGCAATGTCATTGTTTGATGAAATGGTGGTGAAAGATGTAAGAAAACTGACACGAGTTACACTGGGGAGCATACTCCGAGCTTGCACAAAGCTAACTGATCTGAGTAGAGGGAGACGAGTACATTGTTATGCAATTAAAGCCGGTTTTGATTTAAATACAATGGTGGGCAACACCATCCTTTCTATGTATGCAAAGTGTGGGATTATAGATGATGCATTCAGGTTATTTGATATAATGGATCCAAAAGACACGGTTTCTTATGGGGCTATCATCTCAGGTTGTGTGCAGAATGGTTATGCAAAGGAAGCTTTGCTTATATTCCACCAAATGCAGTTGTCTGGGATTGATCCAGATTTGGCAACCATGGCAGGTGTTTTGCCGGCTTGTTCACATTTGGCAGCCCTGCAACATGGGGCCTGTGGCCATGGTTATTCAATTGCTCATGGCTTTGCTACAGACACCTCAATTTGTAATGCCTTAATAGACATGTACTCGAAATGTGGGAAGATCCATATAGGCAGGCAAGTATTCGACAGAATGCTTAAGCGGGATACTGTCTCATGGAACACAATGATAGTTGGTTATGGGATTCATGGCCTTGGGATGGAAGCAATTTCACAGTTCCACAATATGCAGGCAGCTGGAATAAAGCCCGACGATGTGACTTTCATTGGCCTCTTATCTGCTTGCAGTCATTCGGGGCTTGTCACTGAAGGAAAACACTGGTTTAGTGCTATGAGTCAAGATTTCAGCATAACCCCAAGGATGGAACACTACATATGCATGGTGGATCTTCTTGCCCGAACTGGACTGTTGGCCGAGGCGCACAGTTTCATTCAAAGCATGCCATTTGAGGCTGATGTTCGAGTATGGAGTGCACTACTTGCTGCATGTAGGGTTCACAATAATATTGAACTTGGGGAAGAAGTGTCCAGGAAAGTTCAAGGGCTAGGATCTGAAGGTACCGGAAATTTGGTCCTCTTATCTAATATGTACAGTTCTATTGGGAGATGGGATGATGCAGCGCATGTCAGAATTAAACAGAAGGATCAAGGCCTTAAGAAGAGTCCAGGATGTAGTTGGGTCGAGATTAATGGGGTGATTCATGGATTTCTCGGTGGAGATCAGTCCCATCCTGAATCGGCTCAGATACATGAAAAATTAGAGGAACTGCTAGTAGACATGAAAAGGATGGGATATTGTGCAGAAAATAGTTTTGTTCTCCAAGATGTTGAGGAAGAGGAGAAAGAAAGGATCCTCCTCTATCATAGTGAAAAACTAGCCATTGCTTATGGAGCTCTTCATCTGAGCCCGGGGAAACCCATTTTTGTTACTAAAAATCTGCGGGTCTGTGGTGATTGCCATGCTGCTATAAAGTCCATCTCTCTTGTTACAAAGAGAGAGATAACCGTAAGAGATGTGAGTCGGTTTCATCATTTCAGTGATGGAAATTGCAGTTGTGCAGACTTTTGGTGAAGAAGAGAATGCATGGGTGTATTCAATGCCGTCCCTGCCTCTTCGACTATATGATATCTGCCAAGGCAGGTTGTTTACGGTTAATTGAGCACTTCCTCTACAAGCTCTACTTGTTGCAGATTATGTTCCAAATTATGATTACTTTAGATTGCATAATAATTTGCCTTCTTTCTTCAGAGCATGCTAAGAAATTACTTTTCCAATAATAGCATGCAGTATATTGGGATGTGACACCTGAATTCATTCCCTTTGATTTTGCATAGACACTGCTGTTAAATGTGTTGCATAAGGTACCATTAATCCTCATTTCCTCTCATCTGGTCTACATGTTACTAAGACAAGTAAGGTTACCTTCTGCAGTTTAAAAAGTGGGAAGATTCAACACGAAGGAACTCAAAGTTTTCGGAATGTGAGTCGGGACTTGATGGTCCACTGTGATCGTGCAAAAGTTCTCGGAGTCCACTGGATACAGGAATCTGTAGGTGAGTGCTTGATACTGTTTTTATCATATCAGATCATATTGTATCATCATGTATATAGACTTGGTAAACAAATGGGTTGCCATAATACATCATAAATTTGACAGAGAATGAAAATCCAATGAGCTTCCCAATAAGTGACAGATGTTGGCCTCTCTTTTTCTGTAAGAAGATAATATTATTGTAAAGTAGTAGTACTCTTATCTTGTCCGTTTTGTGTGCTTGCTGACCTGGGTTTCAAATGAGAGAGCCTTTTATTTGCTGAGACATTCAATTCCTTCCTTAGTAGAAAGACCAATCATGCCAATATAATAATAATAATGTGGAATGCTACGCATAGACATTTCTCTTATAAATGGTTGGTTGCTTCGTGCCTTCATCTGTGTGCTCCTTTCGTTTGATATCCTATAATAATCTCAGACTAATGAACTAAAACGTGGCGCTTATTAGGATAAGAGTGACATAAATATAGATTAATGTATAAATATTCTTCTACTCTGTGCTGTATTTTAAGCTTCTTTTTTTTTAATCATGATTTCTTCTGCTATTGTCTCCCCAATGGGCTCAAAGCGAACCTAAAATCTCACTGTTCCATGAAAGTTCTGTAAGTGTAAGGATTCAAGCTACATAATTGTCCTAAACTTTACTCGCTTTCTTTCGTGATTAGTTTATTGTAATTAGAATTTCTATTTTTCTATCAGTTTCACATGCACTATAGTAAGATGACTGCTTTTTTAATATAGAAGGAATAATTCACTACTTTAATCAGATCACAACCACCTCAATAGAATCCCTCATTTCATTTTTGTTGTTTTTTTCTTCTTCTGTATGATGTTGACTTGGATTAATAGAGGAATAATGTGAATGAAAACAAATATTAGCTCATAATTGACAGAGTGACATGGCGATAATTGCTAATCAAATTTGGTGACGAAGTTACATGTCGATGATTACTAATCAAATTGGGCAGCTGCCTATTAAAAGTTAAAAACTTACAGCCATACCAAATATAGTGATTACCTACCCGTTTTCCTTCCACCATGTGACATATAGATATGGACAGAGACTTACATACACATGTATGACAGAGCCACTAGGATAAGGAACAAAATTTACCCACCAAACTACTTATTTTAGAAATATCTCAATAAGCCAATAAGGTGAGAATTATACACCAACTAGTTTTACAATGTTGAAAACTTTAAGATATAAGAGATGACTTTCTTTTAGTTAAAACTATCGACAGCTCAGTGAGCTATCGTTCATGTAATAGTTATCGGCCAAATCAACTTGTATGAAGATAGATAGGGAACAAAGAATCCTCAAAAAACCTCATGTCCGTGCAGTTAGTTTGATGAATTAAAGCTTTTTGATCTTGAAAAAATCTTCGGTGCGGTTTGTGTGTCCATGTGATATGATGCATTACTAATCAGAAAACTCTCTAATATTATTTCATAAAATTATAAACACGGATAGCGTTGACTTTGTAATTAACGAGTCGTACCATACATGTGACATGACAAACACCGGCGGATCGACATAGTGCATGAGGAGGGCTCAAGCCCGCCCGACAATTTTGAAGAAATTTTTTTTTTCTATATATAGTATCATCAAAATGTTGTCGTCTTGATGTTGAAGCTCACTCGAAAATAATTAGGGACCAGTTTCCAGTCTACTCTTACTCCATTCCATCACTCATCAACAATTGAGTCCTCGTTTTCTTCTTCTCTCAAGTTTCTCACTCTCGTTTCTATAGCCTATTAGTCACCGCTTGTTCTCTTCCAAATACTCTCGTCTCCCGGCTTCCGTTGACGTCAATATAACACGATACTTCTTACATTTGTACATAGTTGTACCGAAAGGCCTAAAAAAAGAGCCCACCCCATTTTCAAATCCTAGATCTGTCCACCATTGATGACAAATATGCTGAGTAGAACAGCTCATTGATCAGGTTAGGCCCATCATACATAATTACGTAAGATGCGGTTCCCATTTAGTGGTGGCGGAGTAATTAACTCGGCGGATGGCGAAGGCGACACGCGCATTTCCTTAGCGACTGGGCATTATTCTGAGTTCACATGTAGGCTAAGGTTTAGACTTTAGATAGAAATAGAAAAAGGAGGCTTTGTTGATCACAGGCTCCGATAAATGCCACCGAAACCAAGACATGAAGAAAGGCTTTGTTGTGTTCCAATAATTGGTTATTGGTTAATACTAATAGACACAGAGAAAGAAAGAAAGAAGCGCAGGAGTAGAGGTTTGTCATTTTCATAGACCTACCCAGAGCAGTGACCCCGCTCAGCCCCATTGTTAATTGTGTAATTTGCGAGCATCGCTAAGCTTTATTTAAAAAATATAAAAACAAAAAGATACCGTTATTTTTAAGTTAATAAATTTTTACCGTTTTCGTATTATTATTGTTCATATTATGAGATATATCCACCTTGCACTTGCAATGACATTGTTGTACTACACGGGACGAGATTCCAATATATTTTGTACCGTACTACTACTACCGCATCACCATTTCAACCATTTTTATTTTTCTTCTGTCTCCCTTCCCTTCCCTCACACAACCCCCAGAAAGGTCAGAGTGGAAGTCATCTTCTGAGAGGAGAGGAGAGGAGGTAAGTCATGTATGTATGTATGTATGTATGTATGTATGAGCATCGGTTGGGAGTTGTGGTTTGATTGCTTTTGTTTGGGAATTTGTTAGTCTGAAATCATTGTTGAGCTGCTTTGTGTGGATAGTTATGAATCAGAGGTAGTTTTTATGGTTTTGATCTGTAGTTGGAGATCATCATCATGGTGAGGAAGAAGCGAGGTGGTCAACTCCCTGGTAGCGGTGGAGCTGAAACCTATGAATCTCAGCAAGTAGCTTACCAGCAGCACAACCAAGAGGCAAGAGGAGGAGCTGGAAGACCACCACAAGGAGCCAACAGAGGCTATGGCGGCGGCCGTGGGAATGGAAATGGAAATGGAAATGGAAATGGTGGGATGCCATATCAGTACCAGCAGTATGGTGGTCCCCCGCCCTCTGAGAATGGAGGCAGGGGGAGGGGACAGGGAAGAGGAAGTCGTGGGGGAGGATCTTCTTCCGGTGGCTATGGCCCCCCCAAAACATCAATTCCTGACCTGCACCAAGCGACCCCTGCTGCTCCATATGTTGCTGGGGTCAACCCTCAGCCTCAGCCTGCAACACCATCTCCAGAACTGGTGGAGTCTTTTCAGCAGGTTTCTATTGGGCAACAAGTTGCTCCTCTTCCTGTGCAGGCACAGGCAATCCAACCTATTCCCACCTCAAGTAAGTCGGTTAGGTTCCCTCTTCGCCCTGGCAGAGGCACCGTCGGCGCTAAATGTATTGTCAAGGCCAATCACTTCTTTGCTGAGTTACCTGACAAAGATCTGCACCAGTATGATGTCAGTTCTTTTACCCATGTTTCACTCACAGTCTGATATTAGTCTCAAATGTATGTTTGTAATGAATGCTCAATTTTATTAGGTTACTATTACACCCGACATTGCATCAAGGAGGTTGAATCGGGCTGTGATCAAGCAGCTGGTGGATTTGTACAGGCAATCCCAGCTTGGAAATAGGCTCCCTGCCTATGACGGACGGAAGAGTCTGTACACTGCTGGGCCGCTTCCTTTCTCATCCAAGGAGTTCAAGATCGTGCTTGTTGATGACGATGATGGATCAGGATCAGGCGGGCAAAGGTGGATATTCATTTCTAACGTACTTATGCTCTTACATAGCTTTTTGGATGCAGTCTCCTCACCCAAATCATTAATTTTCTCTTCTTGCTGCAGGAAGGAGAAGGAGAGAGAATTTAAAGTGGTGGTCAAGTTTGCTGCACGTGCTGACCTACACCATCTAGAACTCTTTTTGATGGGGAGGCAAGCTGAGGCTCCTCAGGAAGCCCTTCAGGTTCTCGACATTGTTCTGCGTGAATTGCCTACAGCTAGGTATAAATTTTTTATCTCTATTTGGTGTTCAATTCAGGTTCATAATTGCACATTAGTTTGATATGTTCTTGACCTAATGTAATGATCTACTGTTTGTAGTTACTTTCCTGTGGCACGTTCATTTTATTCCCCTGATCTGGGGAGAAGGCAGTCCCTAGGTGAGGGTTTGGAAAGTTGGCGTGGATTCTATCAGAGCATTCGTCCAACGCAGATGGGGCTGTCTCTAAATATTGGTACCTTATTTTTCAAGTATTCTTTAATAGCAAATATCATGACTGTTGCACAAATGATGCATGTGTGTGTACATGTTCCTGCATTGCGGTCTTTTCTGCTGCTTTAATGAAATTTTCAATGGTCCAGATATGTCATCTACTGCTTTCATCGAGCCACTGCCAATCATTGAATTTGTCAATCAGCTACTCAATCGAGACATTTCATTTAGACAATTGTCAGATGCTGATCGCGTGAAGGTTAGATTCTGTTCATGGTCTTGTTTGTTTCTGATGACTTCGTGTCTATGAATTTAGTCAGAATGTTATTATTTCCCTTGCTGCTTATGTTGTGTCAAATCAACTTTTTATTTTGTTTAAATTTTAGGATAATATATATTAATGAATATGTACAAAGGCTAACAACTTTGTTCTAACAAGCTAGGAGGTATATGTGATGTTACTTTCTTGATGGCATGACATTAGTGTATGTAGAATTGGATTATCCCTCCATTCATACAGATACCAGTATCACACCTTTTTGTTTGTGTATGAACAGATCAAGAAAGCTTTACGAGGAATCAAAGTTGAAGTTACACACCGTGGACATATGCGCCGAAAATACCGTATTACTGGATTAACATCGCAACCAACAAGAGAGCTGACGTGAGTATTGGCATCTTATATCATTTGCTTTATCCATTTCAATTGAAAAGAAACAAAACAGTACCTAAATGGCCCTTCGTGTTTTCCATTTGGCGGAGATACTGTGAAATGTGTCGTTGAGTATTATATTTTATATCAAGATGAATGCAAAACTTGTTTCACTGACACTGTTCCTTGATTGTCCAGTTTTCCACTTGATGAGAGAGGAACCATGAAATCTGTTGTTGACTACTTTCATGAAACTTATGGTTTCATTATAAAGCATACTCAGTTGCCGTGTCTACAAGTGGGAAATCAGCAGAGATCAAATTACTTGCCCATGGAGGTAAATAAATGCTACTCTTTTCGTCATTATAAGCTCGACAAGCATGTTAATAGGAAGTCATTGTTGCAGGTCTGTAAAATAGTTGAAGGTCAGAGGTACTCCAGGAGGTTGAATGAGAGACAGATTACTGCTTTGCTGAAGGTGACCTGCCAGCGTCCTCATGAAAGGGAACGTGATATTATCCAGGTTGGTATTTTGGAAAGTGTATTGTATTGCCAAGCTTACATGCAGTGTACTGACTTTACGTTACATTCTGTTATGCTTGATGTATGGTTCACAAAACTTTTTCCTTTTAATTGACAATATGTGGTTGTCATCGACTCACTTGTAAATTAATACCCGCTTGGTATGTGTTGGTTGAAAATTTGTACTCTGCAGACAGTTCGTCAAAACGCTTACCATGAAGATCCTTATGCTCAGGAGTTTGGCATTAAAATCAGTGAGAATCTCACTTTGCTTGAAGCTCGTATTCTTCCTGCACCAAGAGTAAGATATCTGCAGTGTTCTGCTATCTGTTTGTTTTTTAACTTTTGGTACCACCAAGGTTCACTTTACTATATGGATGGTAACTAAGAATCGAGTCTTGTGTTATGCAGCTTAAATATCATGATACAGGTAGAGAAAAGGATTGCCAGCCTCGAGTTGGACAGTGGAATATGATGAATAAGGTATATACCTTATACACAAGTTTATGGTTTCCTTGTACTGTATACCTTTGATACTATGAGAACAGATGGACCTGGATATCCTTTTGTATCAGTATGGATATGTACCCAATTAGTGATGTCACTTCTGGTGAAACCTGTAATCCGCTTTTCACTGCATGATTACTCTTTCCCTGCTATGGAGATCCTAGGGATTCTTGTTAAGGCAGTGACACTAGCCTACTTTTGTTTCCCTGTGAGGGGGATCGTAGATAAGCAGGGAATCCAATTCTTGTTGCAGTTCTTTCTCTCCTGTTTTGGGGTTGCAGGGAGGATGAAGGGAGTGAAAGTGAAAGGCCTTGCCAAAGATTATGGGGCAATCAGTTTTAGCAATAAGTTATAGAAATTTGCTAATTGCCGAATAGCCAATATCATTTTCCTTTAGAATGTTGTTGACAGTCTATCATCATAATGTTACAGAAAATGGTCAATGGTGGCACAGTCAACAATTGGATGTGCATAAACTTTTCCGGGGGCGTGCAAGATGCTGTTGCCCGTCGGTTCTGTAGTGAACTTGTTCAAATGTGCAACGTTTCTGGCATGGTATGAGACCTGTGATGCTCTTATATTCATCAACTTTCTTCCAAATCTGAGATTCCTCATATTGATGTTGGTTCTCTTCTAGGCATTTAATCCAGAACCAGTACTTCCACCTGTCACCGCTCATCCCGGTCATGTCGAGAGGGCCCTAAAATCTCGCTTTCATGAAGCACTGATCAAACTCCAGCCCCGCGGCCAGGAGCTTGAGCTACTAATTGCTATTTTGCCAGATAATAATGGCTCTCTTTATGGTTTGAACCTTCAATTAAATATTATCCACTCCTCTTTCAAGTTATTCTGTTATCCAAAATCCTTGGACTTACATATATCATGATTTACTATCCAGGTGATTTGAAGCGAATTTGTGAGACGGATCTCGGCCTTGTTTCCCAATGCTGTTTAACAAAGCATGTATTTAAAAACAATAAGCAACAGTATTTGGCAAATGTAACGTTGAAGATCAACGTGAAGGTCGGGGGAAGGAATACAGTGCTTGTTGATGCTCTGTCCAGGCGAATTCCTTTAGTCAGTGATCGACCTACCATCATTTTTGGTGCTGATGTCACCCATCCTCATCCTGGAGAGGATTCAAGTCCGTCAATTGCAGCGGTGTGTTACTAAACATACATGCATGCTTTAGCTTGCATATGATTCTATTCTGTTTCCACCCAGGGTAGGGTTTTGACTGTTTCAAAATTACTATTTATTTAAATCCAGGTTGTGGCTTCTCAAGATTGGCCTGAAGTTACAAAGTATGCTGGTTTGGTTTCTGCTCAAACCCATCGACAGGAACTCATCCAAGATTTGTTCAAAACATGGCAGGATCCAGCAAAGGGGACAATGTCTGGTGGCATGATCAAGTATGACTTTTCTTCTAGTTTTGGTTGTTCTTGATTTGATTTATTGTTGTTGTTCTTTTTTTTTCTTCTTATTTTTTCTTAACTAAAATTGCTTTTGGTTTTATTTGTATTTGCTTTTGAATCCAGGGAACTGCTCATATCTTTCCGTAGATCAACTGGGCAAAAACCACAACGGATCATATTCTACAGGTACCATCTTATATTCTGCCTCAACTAGCTTTTTCTGTACTGCCATTTGTTTCTAATATTATTGTATGTTTGTTCTTTGCAGGGATGGTGTCAGTGAAGGACAGTTTTATCAAGTTTTGCTGTATGAACTTGATGCCATTCGTAAAGTAAATCTACTTGGCTGAATTAATTTCTCCACTTCTCTCTTTTGCATGCCTGGAAATTACAAAACTTAGTCATTCACTTTCTCATCCTCATATATTTCACTTTAATTCAGGCATGTGCCTCCTTGGAGCCCGATTATCAGCCTCCGGTGACTTTTGTGGTGGTTCAAAAGCGCCATCATACTAGGTTGTTTGCTAACAACCATAATGACTCAAGATCAGTTGACAGAAGTGGGAATATATTACCTGGTATTGCATTCTGCTGGATTTGGAACTTCTTGCAATGATTTTCAGAATCTATGTGTAGGGTTTATTTTGCATGCGTGATCTAAAACACTTGGCCATTGATATTACAGGTACAGTTGTAGACTCCAAAATCTGTCATCCAACTGAATTTGACTTCTACCTGTGTAGCCATGCTGGAATTCAGGTAGTGATTGATTAGTTGTTTGTTTAAATACTTTACAAAGCTGTGTGAGTGTTGTTATATCTGTAATCACTGTATCAAACAGGGCACGAGTCGTCCAGCCCATTACCATGTGCTATGGGATGAGAACAACTTTTCAGCTGATGGATTGCAGACCCTTACAAATAACCTTTGTTATACGTAAGTTGGATGATCCCTCATTTTCATGTTATTATGGGGATGTCAATCTTTTTTTTGTTCTTTTTTGGGATATAATGATTTTGTTGAACTAATTTCTTTTGCAGATATGCGAGGTGTACACGTTCTGTTTCTGTTGGTGAGCTTTCGCTCTCTCATCTCTCACAGTTACACACACACACACACACACACACACACACTGACCAAGTGAAAAAGCACACATGCTGTATCTTAATCTGAGTTTGATTTGTTGCTTATTGTTCTGTTGTAAATGTGAATGCTGAAATTGATGTTATGCTAATTTGACAGTCCCCCCTGCATACTATGCACATCTTGCTGCATTTCGAGCCCGTTTCTACTTGGAACCACAGACGTCAGAAGGCGGGTCAGTGACAAGTGGTGCTACCACAAATGGACGCGGTGGTGGACGTAGGGCGCCGCTTGCTGCAAATTCTGCTGCTGTGAAGCCTTTACCTGCTCTCAAGGATAATGTCAAGAAGGTTATGTTCTACTGTTAGGCCAACCTTGTTCTGCAAATAAATAAACAACTCGCGTCATGTTCCACTAAACAACTCGCATCATGTTCCATGGACATGGTGGATGAATTAAACTAGTAACAAAACGCAGCGTGTGTATTGGTGTTGGTAATGTTTATGTGTATTGCTGAAGTAAACTAGTATAACAAAACGCAGCGTGTGTATTGCTGTTGGTAATGTTTGTGTGTATTGCTGAAGTAAACTAGTAACAAAACGCAGCGTGTGTATTGCTGTTGGTATGAGATTCTGACACACTAGTATACCCAAATCACGGTCCTTGTGAACTGTGATTTATCATGTATTTTGAGTCCTCTACCTACTGCATTGCCTAAATCATGAACTAAAATGCGTTCGTCGCCGAACGTCCAGTGACATGAGCCGTTAGATCGGTTCAATATCTGATAGGGAATGGGAAAAGAAAAATGCAGTTAAAAACTAGGTATTGCGGTGGTTAAAAGTTATAAAATGATGAACAGTTACGGGAGAGGGAGACGACTCGTTGTTGGGCCGAAAGAAGGGGAGCATTAGATGTCGATTCATTACTCCCCTGAAAGAGGAAAGCCGTAGCCGAAGTGGGGTATTTTGGTCTTTTTACCGAGCAGCGTCCGTTACTGTAGGCCGTACTAGCAGTGGACACGAAATGGAAGCCTTCGAAGTTAATGAACAGTTGGCGGTGTCGTGGAGTCGTCTGATTGGGCTGGTTTTCGGGGTAGTGAGTTGGTGAGGGGACTGGACCGGACTGACTGACTGAGTCCTGGCAGTTTTGACCCAGGGTCGCTCTCTCTCCGTAGCTTAACGCCAAGCTGGCTGATGCCACGTCCGATTCCCATGTACGCATATAAGTAATCTGTCCTTTTCTTTTCTGTTACGATTATTTAATTTATTTACACTCTCTGTACGTACCCACTTTTTATCCCCTCTTACCGTAAAAGTTATCGTATGTAATGACCAAAAAAAACACAAGTTACCGTATGTTGCTGACATTTACACCACTTAACTGTGGATTTAGTGATCTAAGAGCATCTCCAACCGTAGGAATTATTTTGTAGTTAAATATAGCTAAAATTGTGAAATATAGCTATTGATTTAACAATGTTGCTCCAGCAATAGTAGCTATTTATAAATAATATACTATATTTTATCCAATCATAAACTGACATGTGGACAAAAGAGGAAAGAGGAATATAACTTTTGCTTTAGCTATGCATGATTCTCTAGTTAAATATAGCTAGCCAATTTAGCTAAAGCTAAATTTAACTTAGCAATAGCTAGTCTGTTGGAGTTGAATTTTGCTTTAAAAATAGTTATATATAACTAAAATTTTGAATTTAACTAGTCTGTTGGAGATGCCCTAATATCAACAAAAAATAAAGGGAAAAAAATACAAACAGTACCCCAATTATGGTCCATTCTAAATTTTCATACCCAACTTTCCGAAACTATCACAATGTTACCTGGAATTCCCAACCCGAACCAATATACGTACCTGCCGTCCATGACGGGGTTAACACGTATGCCACGTGACATATTAGATGGGTATTTGTGTCATTTACTTACCCAGCCCCATTCTTTAGTCCCCTCTCTCTCTCTCTCTCTCTCTCGTCCCCATTCAAATCCAGCAAACCCAGAAACAATCAACAATGGTGGAGGAAACATGCCATCAACAATGGTGGAGTCCACCCATTAACGATGGTGAAATAGTGAATTAATAGCAAAAATCACTTTCTGACACCAAAGAGAAGTAGCAATCAACAATGGTGGAGTCTAAGCTCCAACGGAGCCGATTGAGAGACCTCGGTAACCTCTTTTCTATTTTCCTCTAATTTTTCTCACAATCACTTTCTTCACACTTAATCCGATTTCGTCTTCTGCTCTTGTTTTCGCCGTTGCGTGTAAAAGAAGGAATTGCAAGAAGAAATCTGGGGAATGTAGTGTTTATTAGCTCTGAGATTGTTTGCTTTGGGGCTGATCATTTTTGGGTCGGTTGATTTTAGGGGAGAAATGAAGTGGGTTGTGGGAAATTTTGGGTTTTGATTAGCTTAAAAGGTGGAAGCTTGGGAGGTGCCGATTCCGGCTTCAATTGCGAACACCAGAAGATCCTGATTCCAAAGCTATAGATTCAAGTGAGGAAAACCATTAAAGATGAGAAGATTGTGATGTAGGACGAGAATGAGCCTGGTTTAGCCGGAAAGTTAGAAAAATAAAGAAGCGGCGTAGAATCAAGACGAGTGATTGGAAAATAGGTAACTCACACGTAATGAGGTTATTAGCTGCTGGAATATTCAAGAAGATTAGGTTTTGGACTTTTCGGCCACCTGACATAGTCAGAATGATAAACTAGGTTTACCAGCAATAAACCTAAGCAAAAATTATGGAGTCCACCAGAGATAAAAGAGATAAATCTCAATTTGATTGATAAATATGTTAAAAGATAGGTTCTGCAGTCGTTTAAGGTTGCTTATATATGGGAAAAGAAACCCTAAGGCGACTAACAATGAAACCCTAAAGCCCACGGATTAAAACAAAACAAATCCAAAATAAACTAGAAAACCTAAAATAAAAAGAATGTAAAACTAGCCTAAAAATATTAAATCACGAATCGGATAATTAAGACGATACATTTTGGCCTAAATCTGATAGGGCTCACTAAAGTGAGTCTTGAAGATCTCGTCGTTCCCATTATGGAAAGGTATCATGCGTCTCTAACGGACATTCTGGCCAAAATTTACTCCAATTTGATTCACAATCCAGAATCTGACTTTTCGCACGAGAAACCCGAAAAGTCCAAAACCTAATCTTCTTGAATATTCCAGCAGCTAATAACCTCATTATGCGTGAGTTACCTATTTTCCAATCACTCTTCTTGATTCTACGTCGCTTCTTTATTTTTCTAACTTTCCGGCTAAACCAGGCCCATTCTCGTCCTATATCAGATTGCTTCCATGCTCAAGGCACAAGACCATAAGAAGATTGAAGACGCAATCGAGTAGGATATCCAATGGCTAAACCGCTAAACGGCGCTGCTCCTGACATGGGTATGGCCGTATGTGTGGTGGCATGGAGGAAGGTGTTCCTCCAACTGATGGCAGTGGAGCTCAAGGTTTGAGAGCTGAGCATAGGGACCCAAAAGAGAGAGGATAGGTTTGGTGAAATTACCAGAAGAAGAAAAATTAAGACAGGAAAGAAAAAAAATATTAAAAAAAGTCTAAGTGAATGAAGTGACCAAAATATCCCTTAAGATATGCCACCTGACATGCCGCTTAATGCCGTCATGGACGGCAGGTACGAATATTGGGTCGGGTTGGGAATTCCAGGTACTATTGTGATAGTTTCGGAAAGTTAGGTATGAAAATTTAGAATGGGCCATAATTGGAGTACTGTTTGTATTTTTTTCCCAAAAATAAAAAAGATTAATTTGGTGGTTTTATCATCATGGGTGTCTGTGAGATTTTGGGTGAGATTGAAATTCTGAATACACACCAAAATTCCGAGAAAGGGGAGGGAGAAAAAACATAAAGTAGCGTTATAAAAGAGTTTTGAAAACCAACGGTTTATTCAAACATCATGGGCATCTTTGCATTTAAGGGACGGTTAGTGTGGCTTGTCTTCATCCGCAATATAATAGGCGAGTTCACGTGATTACTCAAACCCAGGAACAAATTTTCATCCCTAATTTAACGTTTCATCTTATTCACGAATTACATAGTCAGTCCCTTAAAAACATAATTTATTATACTTTTTTTCCAAGTTTAAAGAGTTTATCGTTATTATTTATAAAATGTAGAACAACGTTTCTTCGTTAATCCTTTATATGGTGGACTTTACTTTTTTGTTCAAGAGCCGCCACCTCTCATGTTGGTATTGACCATCTTAACTTCAACTGTTGTTAAAACTAGACTTCATCAAATGTAACTAGTTCAAAATAAATCATTGCAACGCAAAATTTGCTATAATTGATCGAGATCTCAAAAATCTTGTTGTAATCAGATGGAATAGGTCTCAATACTTAATTAGAGTCCATATATTTAAGCATTCACATGGTAATTTTCATTGTTGATTTATTTCCTTACAACAATTAGAATATAAATAAATTACAGGAAAGTAGCACAAACGAGATGAACCGAACGTCCGAACTATAAAAGAAGAAATTGAAAGGATATATTTTCATTTAGGAATTTACCTAATTTTGTCAAGTTTTTTTTCCACCATATTCCATATTAATTTCGAGAAAGGGGAGAGAGGAAAATAGAAAGTAACCTTATAAAAGAGTTTTGAAAACCGATGGTTTATTCAAACGTCGTGGACATCTTTGCCCTCACCAACTGGTTGTCTTCATTCGCAATCTACTAGGTGAGTCCACATGATCACTCGAAACTGAGGAAGAAATTTTCATCCCTAATTCAACGTCTCATCATATTCACAAATTAAAAGGCTAGTCCGTTAAAACTCCTAATAATTACTATAATTGTTTTTTTTTTTCCAAGTTTAGAAAGTTTATTGTTACTATATATAAAATCCAACAACAAAAAAACCCTAATCCCTTTTATGGGCGGATTTTACTTTTCGTTCAAGAGCCGCCACCTCTCGTATTGGTATGGACCGACTTCAACCATCGTTAAAACTAAATCTCATCATATCTAACTAGTTCAACACAAATCACTGATGTGTAAAGCTTGCTATATTTGATCTAGATTTTAAAAGTGTTTGTTGAAATAGGTTCGTATAAGAGGTCCCAATCCGTATATTTGAGCATTTACATGGTAATTTTATAATTGATTTATTTCCTTACAGGATATATGTGAGATAGAAAAGCAGCTGAAAGGAGATGAATCGAATTCGAAAAGAACAAATTGAAACTGACATAGTATTTTTGCATTTAGGAATTTACCTAATCTTCAGGTATATATTTCACCAAATTCCATATTAAAAATATTTTTTTTCCTATAAAAATCCTTTCGTTGAAGGGCAATGTTGGCATTATGTTCCAGAGGATTCCTTTTTTTTTTTTTTGAAAGAGGATTAGGATTCCTTTTACGGGGTTAAAAAGATGACCCCAGACAAGGGTACAAAACAGACAGAGAGTAGAGTAGAGTAGGGGTAAAATGAAGAGGCGAGCAGGGGTAAGACCGTAAAGTGATAGCGAGAAGGGTAGAGTGGTGATTTTGACTAACCTACTGGTGAGTAGCTGTATAAATTGGGAGTGTGGGGAGGTGTTGATGGGGTCTCTCACCAACAGCAACATAAAAAAATAATAGAATATTCAAAAGGGTGAGAGAGAGAGAGAGAGAGAGAGCCCCTTTTTTCGTTTTCTCTCTGGAAACACCAAAAGCAACCACTACTGCTGCGGTGTTGGTAGTACGGCCCTCATCGGTTTTCTGCTTTTCACGGTAAACCTTCTCTCTCACCGCCGTTCTAGGGTTTCGTTACTGAATGCTAATTTTGTTTATCTTTCTCCGCCTCTCTCTTTTGGTTCCGAATTTGTGGTGTGGATCTGTGTTTATCTGGCTCTACCTCTTTGTGTGGCTGTCTTTTCTCTCACGAAGATCTGTTTTGATTGTGTATCTGTTCGTTATGGTTCCGAGCCTCTGTGCTCTCGTTTCGTTTTCGCTTCAGGTTTGCGTTAGATCGTTAGATCTCGTGCATTTTGCAATGCTGGAAAGCATCTCTGGCTTTTTTTGGCCCCTGAGAAAGTCTCTGTTTCTAGGGTTTGTCTTCTCTTAATTTTCGGTTTTCGACGCCGTATTTGTGTTTTCAGTTTTGCACTGTCGCTCCATTTTTTACTTGAATGCTTTTCTATTTCAACTGAATGAACGGAACCTCAGGTTTTTGAGATGCTAAACTCTGGGAATTCTCTGGTTACTGTATAGATGCTCCTTTTATTTACAGTGTTTGTGACCTGTTTTATTATAGTTTAAACTAGAATTTGGAATTTGTCTACTAAATTGCCTATGATCACAGTCTGTTGTTTGCTTTTACACTGTCTAATAGATGTAATTTGCATATTCCGTATGTAGGCTCATTCTGATATTGATGTGCGCCAAAATACTCTCATGGTTATTTGAATCCCTAGTTTGCGTATTATTTATGTTCGTTTGACTATCTGTTACTGGGGTTCAATTTCTTATTTTTTTTTGTTATGTTTGTATAGACACCATCATGGTGAGGAAGAGGAGAACTGAGCTTCCTAGCGGAAGTGAAAGCTCTGAGTCTGGTTCCCAGCGTCCCGCTGCTCCACCAGCACAACAACAACAACAACAACAAGGTGCCGGAGGTTCCCAAGGGGGAAGGGGATCTCCGCCTCAACAGCAGGGTGGAGGGGGTTACCCACAACAACAAGGTGGAGGAGTTTACCAAAGTGGAAGGGGAGCTCCGCCTCAACAACAGGGTGGAGGTTACCAAGGTGGAAGAGGATCTACTCCACAGGGAGGGCGTGGGGGTTATGGTGGTGGCCGTGGAGGCTATCCAACGCCACAACAGCAGTATGGCGGCCCTCCTGAATATCAAGGCAGAGGCAGGGGAGGGCCTCCTCAGCAAGGAGGCCGAGGAGGGTACAGTGGCGGTCGTGGAGGACCTTCTCCTGGTGGCCCATCCAGATCACCAGTTTCCGAGCTGCACCAAGCAACCCCAGTTCCTTATCAAGCTGGAATCACCCCTCAGCCTGCTTATCAAGCAAGTTCATCATCTCATCCACCCGAGCCTTCAGAAGTGGCAGAGCAGCTTCAGCAGGTTTCCATCCAGCAAGAGGAAGCTCCTAGTCAGGCCATTCAACGCGTTCCAGTCTCTAGCAAGGGTATGAGGTTCCCTCTTCGCCCTGGTAAGGGTAAGACTGGCACAAGGTGTACAGTCAAGGCAAATCATTTCTTTGCTGAATTACCAGACAAGGATCTGCACCAATATGATGTGAGCTCTCTTGCCCTGTGTCTGTATTTTGATTCCAACTTTGTTTGATGATAATATGAATAATATCTTTGTTTTATTATGTGTTAGGTAACTATTACTCCAGAAGTCACATCACGGGGTGTAAACCGTGCTGTGATGTCTCAGCTAGTGAAAACCTACAAGGACTCCCATCTTTCAAGCCGGCTTCCTGCTTATGATGGACGGAAGAGCCTGTATACTGCTGGACCTCTTCCTTTCCAGTCGAAGGAGTTCAAAATCACTCTTCTGGATGATGAGGAGGGACAGGCTGGACAAGCGTACGTATTAATTGCTTGTATTTTTTAAATGCAACTCTTTTATTGTACTGTTGTAGTCTACTTGATTTATGAGGAGGAACTGTGTATTTGATGATGGCTTTCTTCTTGATGCAGCCGGCGAGAGAGAGATTTCAGAGTTGTGATTAAATTCGCTGCTCGTGCTGACCTGCACCATTTAGGTCTCTTTTTGCAAGGGAGGATAGCTGATGCACCCCAGGAGGCCCTTCAGGTTCTTGACATTGTTCTAAGGGAGTTGCCTACTTCTAGGTACAAAATGTTTCTGCATTATGCTTTTATGACCTGGGAAAAATTATCCATGGTGGATATGTGCACAAGCTGATACTGTCCTTTTTGGTTGTAGGTACTGTCCTGTGGGGCGTTCATTTTACGACCCTGGCTTGGGGAGAAGACAACCACTTGGTGAGGGTTTGGAAAGCTGGCGTGGTTTCTACCAGAGTATTCGTCCAACTCAAATGGGTCTATCTTTAAATATTGGTAAGATGCAACATTCTGACTTGTGATAGCTTATATACCTTTATAAATTTAAGTGATGAATTATGCGCTGACATGTATACTATTATGTTGGATGTCCAGATATGTCCTCGACAGCTTTTATTGAGCCATTGCCAGTTATTGAGTTTGTAACCCAGCTACTGAATCGTGATGTTCAAGCGAGGCCACTTTCTGATTCTGATCGTGTAAAGGTTAGGTTTCTCTTGTCTTTGTTCTGGACCTTCTGGCAATTGAGTTGTCTCTTCTGCGTGTGGATAACATTGGGATATGCCCTATTAGATATACTTGTTTTCATGTTTATTAATTTTACATACTAGATGTTGGCATTATATCTTTTTGTTTTTAAATAGATTAAAAAGGCTCTACGTGGAGTGAGGGTTGAAGTTACACACCGAGGAAATATGCGCAGAAAATACCGCATCTCTGGTTTAACGTCCCAGGCAACAAGAGAATTAACGTGAGAATAAATATCTAATGGTCGTTAATTTTTAAAATTCTGTTGAAACTTGATTTCATGACTCTTTTTTTATTTTTTGTCTTCAGTTTTCCTGTGGACGAAAGAGGAACGATGAAATCGGTTGTTGAATACTTTCATGAAACCTACGGTTTTGCCATTCAACATCCATATTGGCCTTGTCTTCAAGTTGGAAATCAACAGCGACCAAACTATTTACCCATGGAGGTGAGTTGCTGCTATACAACTGTGATTTTCAAATACAGCAGTTACTTGGGTTCTAATAGGCAGTAATTGCATTTAGGTCTGTAAAATTGTTGAGGGACAAAGGTACTCCAAGAGATTGAATGAGAGACAGATAACTGCTTTGCTCAAGGTGACCTGTCAGCGCCCTCAAGAAAGGGAGCGTGATATTATGCAGGTTAGTTATTTTTAATTTCTGCTTATTTCTAGAAACTTGAATCCCAAAGCAATTTTTTCTGTGTACTTTATTTGTATCTGATATGTGTATCATAAACTCAGTGATATGATTTGGTCCCTAAAATCAGGTTTTTTACTTCCACAGTGTTGGCTTATATGGCAATTTTGCTGTCGCATTGTAGCTTAAATTTATGTCTTCAAATATTTTAAATGCAGAAGCACAATGCATTGCTGTTGATTGTGTTATAGGCAGAATTGCGTGATATTTTAGTTTCCTAATTTTGCTTCTCATGCTAATATTGCAGACAGTACGTCATAATGCCTATGCTGAAGATCCTTATGCACAGGAGTTTGGAATTAAAATTAGTGAGAATCTGGCTCAGGTTGAAGCTCGTATTCTTCCTCCACCGTGGGTAAGATATAATCTATAACTGCGTTTTTGTTTCTGCATCTGTTGTGATAGTATGGATCTGTATTGATTCTTCTGTTTCTTACAGCTTAAATACCATGATACTGGAAGGGAAAAGGATTGCCTGCCCCAAGTTGGACAGTGGAATATGATGAATAAGGTATTTTGGATGCATTAATATCATATATCTTATACAATACCCTAAACCTGTAATTCTCATGTCTGTCTTCTTGGAGTGGCATATGTTTGGATTCTTTTCTTAACATCTTGTGATATTGTTGCAGAAAATGGTAAATGGAGGAAAAGTAACCAATTGGATCTGCATAAATTTTTCCCGCAACGTACAAGACAGTGTGGCAAAAGGATTTTGTTATGAACTTGCTCAGATGTGTCACATTTCTGGCATGGTATGGGACTTATTTTTGCTCTCTTACAGTTTCATTGACCTAAATTATATTGCAGTTTTTTCTATTTGGCATCTGACTGTTGAACTGTTTATTTATCAGGCATTTAACCCTGAGCCCGTGCTTCCACCAGTCAGTGCTCGACCTGATCAGGTGGAAAAGGTCTTAAAAACTCGATACCATGATGCAATGACTAAGATTCCGGGCAAGGAGCTTGACCTTCTTGTCGTCATTTTGCCAGATAATAATGGCTCTCTTTATGGTATGTAATTGAAATCAAATTCTTATTACAGTATTTTATTTTTTTTGTTCTCCATAGTAGTTGTTTAGATTAATGAATGCTATGATATCTCATCCAGGTGATTTAAAAAGGATCTGTGAGACGGATCTTGGCCTAGTATCCCAGTGCTGTTTAACTAAACATGTGTTTAGAATGAGTAAACAGTATTTGGCAAACGTTGCCTTGAAGATAAATGTGAAGGTCGGGGGACGGAACACAGTACTTGTTGATGCAATCTCCAGGCGTATTCCCTTGGTCAGCGACCGTCCTACAATAATTTTTGGCGCTGATGTGACACATCCTCATCCAGGGGAGGATTCAAGCCCATCAATTGCAGCTGTATGGCTTAGCTAGCATAATGGATATTGTTCTTTTGTTCTGCATTCATATAGAGTAACAATTGATGTTCAAACTGTATTTGTAACTTAGGTTGTGGCTTCTCAAGACTGGCCGGAAATTACCAAGTATGCTGGTTTAGTATGTGCTCAAGCCCATCGTCAGGAGCTCATCCAAGATTTGTTTAAACAGTGGCAGGATCCAGTAAAAGGGACAATGTCTGGTGGAATGATAAAGTATGAGTCTCTCTCTCTCTCTCTCTCTATATATATATATATATATATATATATATCATGTGTGCTTCTTTTCTTCATTTGATACTAAATTTTATGTTGCTGTAATGTATGAAGGGGCATTTTGTTTTTCTAGTAGGTGTTGTTATAATTATGGAGTTGAATAACATGTAACTGTGTTTTGAAAATGCAGGGAACTGCTTATTTCCTTTCGTAGAGCAACAGGGCAGAAGCCTCAACGCATCATTTTCTACAGGCATTTTCTAGCTCCTTCGGCATTTTCTCATCCGACGTAGTCCTGTATCTAATGGAGTGTGTATATCTTTCTTTCCAGGGATGGTGTCAGTGAGGGCCAATTCTACCAAGTTCTACTGTATGAACTTGATGCAATTCGTAAGGTAATCATTATTGTTGCTGTTGCACTTATGTTGATTTACATACTTTCAGATTGTTATATCAGTGTGTATTATAATCAATTAACCAGTAGATTCCTCTTACACGTGTTATGTAGGCCTGTGCTTCACTGGAGCCAAATTATCAGCCTCCTGTGACTTTTGTTGTTGTTCAAAAGCGTCATCATACAAGATTGTTTGCAGACAACCATCGTGATCGCAATGCAATTGACAGGAGTGGGAACATATTACCTGGTAAATAGTATTTTCAAGTATCAAAATGACATTAAATAAAAATTCTGAGAAAATTAGTCTAGAAATTGAATCTTGCTACCACTAATTTATCAGGTACGGTCGTGGACTCCAAAATCTGTCACCCAACTGAGTTTGACTTCTACCTCTGCAGCCATGCAGGAATTCAGGCAAGAATAATTTCCTTTGTGTTTATGTGTTTGTGTGGTAGATAGTGTATTAAACCTCTAGCCAACGTGTTATGACAGGGTACAAGCCGCCCAGCTCATTACCATGTGCTGTGGGATGAAAATAAGTTCACAGCAGATGCACTCCAGTCCCTTACCAATAATCTTTGCTATACGTAAGTTGGCTCATCTATTCCTATGCCTAAGATACCCTAATCTACCATCTCAAATGTAATGCTAAATACTTTTGAATTCCTGTAGATATGCAAGGTGTACACGCTCAGTTTCAATCGGTAAGCTTTTGCTGTCGCTGACACTCATCTGTTGCCCTTTCTCAGTTGGCTCATGACTGGGATCACTACTCTCTGGAATCTTTACTGACTAATTGTTTATTTTCCAGTTCCTCCTGCATATTATGCTCATCTCGCTGCGTTCCGAGCGAGATTTTACATGGAGCCTGAGACCTCAGATAGCGGTTCAATGTCAAGTGGTGCTCATGGACGTGGAGGTGGCATGGCTGGTGCTGGTGGAGGACGGAGCACTCGAGCACCGGGTCCAAATGCTGCTGTGAGGCCTTTACCTGCACTGAAAGAGAATGTGAAGAAGGTCATGTTCTACTGCTAGAGGGATGTCTCAACTGCAAGTAGAAGTTGGCAGATTTTTAAGAAATTTGTAGTTTAAGTTGAAAAGCTCTAGTTTCGTTTTGGATTGTTCCAATGCTTTTACCGCTTTGGTTCAATTAGTAGGTACATTTCTTAAGACTTCTTCCAAGTAGGCAACTGGTATGCATTGTTGCTGCACCCGTCTGGGTAAATCTAGTCTAGTTATTATCCAGGGATTGCATGCCATGATATAGTGCCGAACAATTAGTGGCTTTTGTTATTTTAAACATGGGCTGGTTGAACGTGAATGAATCTGGTAATGCACTAATCTTATTACGTCAAAAAGCCGGATGCTTGTTTGATAAGCTATAAATGTAAATGCTTCAGTGTGCTAGTTTATGTTATAATCCAGTTGTTCCGTGGCATGCTAAATGGTTTTAGTACCAATAGGAATGCCTTTTGTCCTCTTGAACAGTGAAAGAGTCTGCAGTTTACGGTAAACAGACTTATGTGAGACAGGGTTGTCTTATTGAAAGAAAGAGGCAAAGAATGAATACGCGTTACAAAAATAACCTTGAGATTCTTTCCCTCCAATTTGAGATAGATGAGATGAAATGATACATGTACCTAGCAACCAGGTTACCAGAGAAAAAAGCCAAATCATTTGCTTCCTTCTGGTTTCTGGGTTACCCTTTGATAAATTCCTTTCTTGTGTTAATTCCTTGTTTCCTCCCAATGCTGGCATTGCACGAATAAAAGAATCTTGTTTCTCCTCCCATTGCAATTTCTGCATGAACATGCCGATGCCGTTGCCATATATAAATTAGCATCCGTTCCATTCATTAACATATTAGCATCACAAGACATACAAATTAGTTCATTGTTTACTTTTGCTAAAATGGCTTCCATCCCGGCCTTGAAGCGCTCCGATTCAATTGCAGACACTATGCCAGATGCTCTGAGACAGAGCCGCTATCACATGAAGAAATGTTTTGCCAGGTTGCTTCCGACCCAAAATAGTTTTTTTAAATTTTACTTCTCAAAAGTTCCTTGTTAACTAATTTGGTTGGGAACGAATAAAAAGGTTTGTCGGGAATGGGAAGAGGTTAATGAAGCCCCAGCATATAATGGAGGAAATCGAAAAATCAATAGAGGACGGGAATGAAAAAAGCAAGGTGTTACGGGGATTACTTGGTTACATCCTCAGTTCCACTCAGGTATATAGACACACTAGTTTCTAGCTATATATGTAAATAGGTATAGATCATAATAGACGGTATTACTTTTATTATAAATGCAGGAAGCAGCTGTTGTTCCGCCGCATGTTGCATTTTCTGTTAGACCAAATCCTGGTTTCTCAGAGTTTGTTAAGGTGAATGCTGATGATCTAGCAGTGGATGGAATCAGTGTTACCGAATACTTGAAATTCAAAGAAATGATCTACGACGAGAACTGGTATATGTACTTGACATTTTCTGCAGTTTGATTTTTGAAATGAACATATATGATGTTTAATGGGGTGTACCTACATGCAGGGCAAATGATGAAAATGCTTTGGAAATTGATTTTGGAGCCATTGACTTCTCTAGTCCTCGCATGACTCTTCCTTCTTCTATTGGGAATGGACTTAACTTCATCCTCAAGTTAATCTCCTCGAGGCTGAATGCCAGCTCATCCGATTATGCCAAACCCTTGCTTGACTACTTGTTAGCACTCAATCACCACGGACAGAATCTTATGATCAATGAAACTATGGATTCGGTGGAAAAGCTTGAAACGTCATTGATTCGAGCACAATCGTTTGTCTCAGCACTCCCAAAAAACACACCATTTCTTAATTTCGAGCAGAGGTACTCATCCATCTTTCACTTTTGTGCTGATCCTTGTATTGCAGGTACGTACAGTGTGGTGAATTTATTAATTTTCAGGTTAAAGGACATGGGTTTTGAGAAAGGATGGGGGGATACAGCAGAAAGAGTTGGTGAGAGAATGAGGACGCTGTCAGAAGTACTCCAAGCGCCGGATTGCGTGAAGTTGGAGTCATTCTTTAGCAGCCTTCCCAATACATTCAACATTGTCATCTTCTCTCCTCACGGCTACTTTGGCCAGTCAGATGTCCTTGGATTGCCTGATACTGGTGGCCAGGTCTCACTACTCAACTGATCAGTTAATTTACTGATTCTACTTCCTTAACATGCATATAAAGGATATACTAACTGACTTGTACTAGTTCTTGTTGTGCAATTTCATAAATAAATGAAACAGGTGGTTTATATACTTGATCAAGTGAGAGCCTTAGAGGAAGAGTTGCTACTGAGAATAAAGCAGCAAGGGCTTGCTGTGAAGCCTCAGATTCTTGTGGTGACGCGACTCATACCAGACTCTCGAGGGACAAAGTGCAATGTGGAGTTGGAGGCTATAGTCAACACTAAGCACTCCCACATTCTCAGGGTTCCTTTCAGGACAGACAAAGGAATTCTGCGCCATTGGGTGTCCCGTTTTGATATCTACCCTTATCTTGAGACTTTTGTCCAGGCATTGATCTTACTTTTCAATCTATTAAATATATAACTCCACCTACATTTTGGAAACATATTCAATTTATTTTATGTACTGATTTTGTTTGATCTCTCATTGTTAGGATGCAACTGCAAAGATTCTAGAGCACATGGACTGCAAACCGGACCTCATAATTGGGAACTACAGTGATGGAAACTTGGTGGCCTCTTTGATGGCTGCCAAGCTTGGAATAACACAGGTCTAATTCTGACCATGATCAGACATCTATCTTAGTCATTTTAAACCTGAAGTACGTACTTGTAAAATCTTGTATCAATTAATTCTAACCCTTAAACCGCCTGCAGGGAACAATTGCCCACGCTCTAGAAAAGACCAAGTATGAAGACTCGGATGCCAAATGGAAGGAATTTGATACAAAGTACCACTTTTCTTGTCAGTTCACTGCAGACTTAATCTCCATGAACTCAACTGATTTTGTCATAACTAGCACATTTCAAGAAATTGCAGGAGGGTAAGGCTATCTTGTAGTTTTCTTTCTCATTGATCGAAAACTGCATTTCATACTCAATCTAGCTCCTTAGACTAATGTGTCCTTCTGAATCAGTAAGGATCGACCTGGACAGTATGAAAGCCACACCGCATTTACAATGCCAGGACTGTGTCGAGTAGTCTCAGGCATTGATGTGTTTGATCCGAAGTTCAACATTGCCGCTCCCGGTGCTGACCAATCTGTCTACTTCCCCAACTCCGAAAAACAGAAGCGTTTTACCAAATTTCATCCTTCCATTGAACAAATGGTCTACAGTAAGGAGGAAAACGACGAGCACATGTAAAAACTTGATAATTTGGTTTCACTCATTTGACATTTTGATACCACTCTGCTCTTACGTTGAACTAACTTGCTTCATGCTTATTTTGAACAGAGGATTTTTGGCAGACAAAAAGAAACCAATCATCTTTTCAATGGCAAGACTGGATAAAGTGAAGAACCTCTCAGGACTAGTTGAGTGGTTCGGAAAGAACAAGAGGCTGAGGAATTTGGTCAACCTTGTTATAGTAGGGGGGTTCTTTGACCCATCCAAGTCCAAAGACAGAGAAGAAATTGCTGAAATTATCAAACTGCATGCCTTGGTTAAAGAATATCAACTTAATGGCCAGTTCAGATGGATAGCAGCTCAAACTGATAGGTATCGCAACGGAGAGTTGTACCGCTGCATTGCTGATACAAAGGGAGCTTTTGTGCAGCCTGCATTGTATGAAGCCTTTGGTCTTACAGTGATTGAGGCAATGAACTGTGGATTGCCCACTTTTGCTACAAACCAAGGAGGTCCGGCTGAAATTATTGTTGATGGAGTCTCGGGCTTCCATATTGATCCCAACAATGGTGAAGAGTCCAGCAACAAGATTGCTGATTTCTTTGAGAGATGCAGGGCAGATGGTGAATACTGGAAGAAGATGTCCGCGGCGGGTCTGCAGCGTATATATGCATGGTACAGCAGTAGTATTTGAAAAATCATGTGACTGCAGGCCAGCCTTATGCGCAATTCTTTATTATTTATGTTAGAAGCTGATGTTTGTTTGTTTGTTTTGGTTGCAGCTATACATGGAAAATATATGCAAACAAAATGTTGAACATGGGATCCACTTATGGGTTTTGGAGGCAGTTGAGGAAGGAGCCGAAGCTAGCAAAGCAAAGCTACATTCATATGTTTTACAGTCTCCTATTTAGGACTTTGGTAGGCTAATCAGTTTGTTTTGGATATCATTTTCAGATCATTAGTACATTTGGTAAGTTACTAATGTAGCCAATTTTTTGTTAACTTACAGGCAAGGACTGTCCCTGTCCCAAGTGATGGATATGAACCAGTACCGATACCAAAGGCAATAGCTGCAGCTGACCAAGGCAAACCAAAGTCAGTGACAACTGTATCCAAACCCCCACAAGCCGCAGCTGCACCAACAATGCCAACAGTTTCAGTTGCTCAGATCACACCAACACCAAGGGATGAAGGAGGTTTAGAGCAGATAAATAAGCAACGTATTGGCCCTCCTGATGCTGCAAGTCCAAACCGCCCAACACGGTGCCTTTGGAATTGCTTCTTCGTCATCATTGGTTTTCTGTGCCTTGTTTATTACAAGCTCAAGAATATGTACTACAAATGATGATCGAGGCTAGGTGCATATTTTGCTTATGTACAGATTGATGGCTGTACGTAAGATGAACTGACAAACTGAGGTCGGTAGTGCCATACATGTAAATCTGATTCAACTTAATTAATTGTAAACATATATCCATATATCTCTAAAAAATAAAGATCAGTCCGTCCTTCAATTCGATTTAGACCTTCACTACATGCAAGCAAAGTCCGATCCCCACATGGAACTAATTCCATGGCACCAGAACATGATATATATATATGGTTAGTAAGTAACTGTAACCATCTTAATAGTTAATACCAAACCATATATTGGGTGCTGGTCAGTTGGCGCAGGTGGTATCCTCCGGGGACCACTTTACGTACTAGTTTCACTTTGAACTTGTCAATGCAGTGATCGAATTGAACTGTTTCTTTGGACATATTCAGAATTAGATCATTAGAAATATATGCAAGGAAGGGAACAATTAAGCAACGACCAGACCAGTCACCAGACCATGCCAGTTTGCCACTCCCACTCCAATCATCCACTGCACATGCATTGCTGCTGTTGCCAATTAAGAATATTAATTCAACTAGTCAAAAAAAGTTTTTGAAATTATTGAGAGAAAAGAGGACCCCACTTCTTAATCAACTTAATAATGTAGGAAACGAAATCCACGAGTAAGGGGTAATGTGGAAATTTGTCTTCGAAAATTGATCGTAAATTATAAGATTTTGACAATATTAGAGACCTTTTGAACACAAGGCATAAAAGCCTAAAATATTATACCTATAAGCTTGTCTGCGGATGCAGAATTGAATATTTGAGTATAATCCATGTGAAGAACATGCAATAAGCTAGTAGCATATATTTGCTTAATTTGCTTGATGACGAAGACTCTCTCATATATCACAACCTGCTGGACATATACATGTTAAGAGGACATTGAAAGCGCCGAAGGAAAAGTATAAATTTTTTTCTAAATACTGAAAATTGATGAATAAGCTGAGCTAGCTGTAACCACTAATACAAAATTAATTAGAAATGTACAATTATTACCTTAATCTATAGGTACTAAGCCACTCGCCGGAACAAAATAGTATAATACATTCATTATTCTATATATACTTGGAAAGGAATCTGCCTCATATAGTTGGAGTTACACCTCCATAATCATAACTGGACAAAAAAGGAAAGGGGGAAATTGACCCCAGAAACACTATATGAAAAGTCCTTCTCCATCGCTCTAGCTAATTGCCATCGGAAGCATCTATTTGGACCCAATTTATCCGAGGGAGGAAATTAATCATAGTGTTGAAAAAGATATTAATTACGAAGATACCAACAATGAAATGAACGAACGAATTGAATTGAATTGAATTGAATTATAGAGCATGCATGTTGACAACTTCACATTTCTCGACTCGGCCAAACTGACAAGAAAAACTCTTGGACCCTGTTTCTCTACATGATCGATGGAAGCATCCACAACCAGTCACAAGACTTATAGACCGACACGACACACATGAATATATGTGTCGTACGTTATGGTATGATTTACAAGGAAGAATTAGAATTAATGGACAGCCTCAATAATACAACCCGTATTACGTATGCCTATGTATATGGAGCGACATGACCTGCGGCCTACCTTTGAATGTTTACATATATAAAATCTAGTACCCTTTCGGCTAGCTTCTCCCCTCATTAATTCAATTTATTTGTTGATATATCAAATCATTAACTGTATGGAGGATTGATGTATTATTCTGGTAACTGTATTTAGGTTATACAAATTGTAATTAAGAGGAATATTTATATAGCGGAAGCCGGAAGCCGGAAGCCAGAAGGGTCAGGCCCATAGAGACAGACAGGTAATAGTGTAATACTAATACACCAAGTTGACTTGTAAATATTATCATTAGTTTTATGACCACAAAGCAGGAAAATAATAAGGCCAGAGAAGGAAGGAAACAAAGCAGCTAGCTATATATATATAACCCAGGAATTGCTCTTAGACTACTTTTTGCTTGTCCCAATTTTACATATATATCTAATTCAATTCTCCAGGAGGCTGGAATATCAGCACAATGAGCAGTAAATCATTATCACCGGTAGCAGCACTATTATCTGTAACAGTTATTGGGAATAACAGTACTGGTGTTATGGAGAATAACACAAAAGCCGCAACACCAAAGGCTGGTGGTGTTCATCACCATTATCATCATCATGGATTGGTCAAGAGGATTCTAAATATTGCTCTGGTGTGTGTGGCTGTTACTCTGGCTTCCCTTCTCTTCTACATCGCTGTCTTCCCCGGCGGCGGACCTATTTATGATCCTTTGTTCTCAGCTAAATCTCAGGCCAGTATATATTAATTCTCTTCATACTTCTATTTCCTTCAATTCATTTCATTTTTTCACTTGTCATATACCATAACTGCAGACGCTCTGGCAATATATGAGTATGATCATATTTGATCTCGTGTTCTTCCAAATTGCTGTTATATTTTGTGAAGATCCCTCCAGACTATTATAGAGTCATGGAACAGAGGAGGACTTTTCCATAAAACGAAAAAAGAAAAGAGTAGAACTTTTCCACACCCAAATGAACATGGACATACACGCATTCACCCAGAGCATATGCTTTCTAATCTTCCTCTCATTTCATTGTTGACTTGTTGTTCATAGTTTTTATTTTTATTTTATTTATTTTTGGGGTTTTCAGTAAATCTCGCCATGTTGTTAAATTTGGATTAGCCTTATCTGTTTTATATATTTATCTTCCTCTGTTTTAGTGGATAAGTAACTTTTGAACTTTTAGTTTGCTAATTAATTTTGAATTATGCTGAACTAAATAATTTGATTGATCTAAAAGAGAAACTACTTTCTCCAAACCAAGTTGTATGCCTGTTCTATCACGGTGCCAACCTTAATTTGCTGCCTTCTCCTGGGCCCTGATCCCCATCAAGTCATTATCAAACCTAGAGGGATTGAGGGAATATACTCACTCAACAATTTGATTTGATAGGTGGCATTATTTAATTATACATACATGAATCAACACTATGAGGAGTCATTGGTGAATAATTATTTTAAATGGAGGCCATCAATTAACATGAATCATGATGATGATACATGCAGGATCCCTTGGATGCAGTTCTGAGAAATGCATCCATGAAGGACAAGACCATAATCGTCACAACACTGAATGATGCGTGGGCAGAACCCAACTCAATATTCGATCTGTTTCTCGAGAGTTTTCGGATCGGAAACAACACGAATCGGCTGCTGAAGCATCTGGTGGTGATCTGCTTGGACCGAAAGGCATACGCTCGTTGCTTGGCTCTTCACCCTCATTGCTACCAACTCTACACTCAAGGTGCCAACTTTACCAGCGAGGCAGCTTTCATGTCCTCCGATTACTTGCACATGATGTGGAGAAGAATCCAGTTTTTGACTTCTATTCTCGAAAAAGGATACAGCTTTGTCTTTACGGTACTAGCTAGTGCTTAATGTTGGAGTGCTTTTAGTTTCGAGCATGTGTCATTTGCGATAATAACCTTTGAGTATGTGTCATTTGCGATAATAACCCTTGATCGTTGGTTCACATGTAGGACACTGACATTATGTGGCTTAGGGACCCATTCCCACAATTCTTCCCAGATGCAGACTTCCAAATTGCATGTGACTACTTCCAAGGCGATTCTTACGATGTGAACAACCTTCCGAACGGAGGATTTACCTATGTAGTCTCTAATAAACGGACCACCCAATTCTACAACTTTTGGTACTTCTCAAGGCAGGCGTATCCGAATAATCACGACCAGGACGTGCTCAACAAGATCAAATCTGATCCGTTCATCACCAGCATCGGATTGAAAATGAGATTCTTGGACACCAAATACTTTGGCGGCTTCTGTCAGCCCAGTAAAGATTTAAACCTGGTTTGCACAATGCACGCTAATTGCTGTGTTGGTCTCGATAACAAAGTCAATGACCTCAAAATTCTGCTTCAAGATTGGAGAAATTACGTGGCATTGCCTACTTCTAATACCACCACGCCTCCAACAACTATGCCCTCATGGACCGTTCCACAGAACTGCAGGTATATTATTCTATTGGTTCTGACTTGCATTTCATCCTTCATTATCTTATGCATTAAGCCAATATTTTCTCCAGCATGTGCTCATTTTCTATAATAATTGTAGCTTTCATGACCTCATGGATCATGTGATGGTAATATTAATTTACAAGAAACTCCCAAGCTTTTTCCTTGTATATATATATTATGCCCCATGTCATGAAGACTATGAATAGAGTTTGTCGTTGGTGTAGTTTTCTTTCTTCTTGTGCTTCTGGAAGAGTTTATAATTAAAGGCGGTTTGTCGTTAAAACTGACCCCTTCTTCCTTTGACTTGATGTTGTTCAGTACTTCCTTCCAACGCCAACGCCAACGCCAACGCCACGGCAGGCACTTGTTGTGACCCGAGATCGACCACAACTTCTGTAGATTTGTTTAAAGGTAAATAAATAATCTCGATCAATATTCTTTGTAAGTCGATTTGCCTCCATCGATCGCCCTCTCGAATATATCTAACTTGTACAGGCTTATATCTCCTTTTACAGTTTTATAATGCTAGCTAGCTAGCTAGCTGCTACTATGCAAGACTGTCTGCTCTGTTGATTCTGTATAACTTAATTTTTATCAAATAATACTTGTTTAGGATTGGAATAAGTATTATATGTTAATCATGTTGAGCTAATTATTATAGTCTTAAACTCTGGTAATCATCGAGGGAGCTCACTGTTTGTACTTTTGTGTTGTTATTTCAGGTTAAAAGACAAAACGATTGTGAAGTCCAGCAATGAAATTCATACCATTAATTGGTGATTAACTATGTCATCTTGTTAATGATTATCATGAAATGACTCATTTTCCAATACAAAGGGTAGATAATTGATTTTAGTATTTCTTAGTTTTTTATACACAAGATTGAAGATTCTTGTCTGTCAATTCTATTCCAAATCGATCGAGCATTACACACCAACCATTTTTCAGGTTATTTTGGATAAGATAAGCAAAGGGCCTAGGGCCGGCTAGCTAAAATCAATATGATATTAATTGCACCGATTGTTGAGAAAGTCTCAATTTTCATCACCAAGGTAACAGAAAAGTAAAAACCCCAATGCAAAGTGTTTTGGCGGAAGCAAAATTTGTTTAATAGTAAACCTCAAGGCAAACATTTTGACCTGAAGCAATAATCTTCCCCTCGATTGTGGATTGACGGTAGCCTGTTTGGCTGGTGATCAGCCTATATTTTGGGCCTTGGAAGCATAGCTAGGTTAATTTGCTTGTTTGAGATTGGGAGCGAGGTTCTTAAGGCAACGGTAGCATCTCCGCCATCCCCTTTAAGATTGGTAGTTGTGTTTGAGCCCAAAAGTAATTTTGGCAATATCCTTTAGTGGATCTAGCACAGCGGGCCGATACTTGCGGCCCAAAAAATAAGCCTACTATGGTTTGGGTTACAGCTTCGCCCATTCCGGAATCCATGAGGAAAACGAAACCTTATTGGAGGTAAGTAGCAGAGATCGATTAGGAAACTTCAATCAATAATCCTTCTACAACAAGGAGCAGTCAGAAACCCTAGGTATATATACCGGGTTTCAAGGACGAATTAAAGACCTCTCTCATATCAATCAATCCTAGCGATTACAAAGCCTCCCCGGAGCAAACCTTCAACCTTGTTGAAACCCGGTGACCGTGCGCCAGTCCTAGTCTCCCAGCGAGCCGACTGTCAGCATCACCAGACCAACCCGGCGACCGCACTTCCAGTCCCAGTCTCCCAGCGAGCCGACTGTGAGCGCAACCGCCACCGTTACTACCAGCGAAGCAAGGGTAACGCCCTCGCAACCCAGCGAAGCTAAAGTCACGCTTTAGCGCAACCCGTGCTTTCTCCAAACTTCCCAGTGATTGCTCTGCTTAGTCTACAATACTAAGTATCGATTCGGTGAACGCAAGAGATCACAACCAAAGTCCTTATCCGTAAGGCAAAAGTCATTTTCCGAAAGGCTAGAGAAGAACCCTGTGACGAGGTTGGTGCTCTCCTCGTCCACAGCGCTTGAAGAAGAAGTCAGGTCAAGGGACTACCCCAACGACTGCACCCCGCGGTGCTGGCACGCCTGCGCAATCACTCGCTCAAAAGAGACAGTTTGCAAGCCAACTGGTTTTGGAGCCAAACATTTTGGCACGCCCAGTGGGACCAACTAAGTGTCTCTTCGTGAACGTTAGCCATTGGGAAGTCAGGCGAAAACCCTTACAAAAAGGGCTACGCTAACTGCTCAAAACACAAGACCTCCAGTTACAAACCGCATCCTCGCGCGGATTGTCGTGGTCTGTCAGAAGAACAAGTAATTCAAAAATTCTCTCTTTGTTCCCAATTCTCCGATATGTCAACTGAACAGGGAGAGAGTCACTCGACCGCTACTGAGGGTCAAACTGTCATCACTGATCAGGCCAGTGAGCATGTCGCTAACCCTGCCTCCAATACAGTGGAGAGTGAAGAATCAGAGGATTTCGTTGAGAAGCCTATTCCAGAGGGAGCGACCGTCGAGGTTGCATGCGCAATCATCTCAGAAAACATTGAAAACCATCGCAAGAAGATGGCTGCTGATCTGAAAAGGGAGAACGCGAAAACAGATAGAATCTTACGCGAAATAAACCAGCGTATTTCCCAACAAGCTATGGAAACTAAGCAACTGATGTCGCAAACTGAGAGTACATTAAAGGCTCAAGCTATAAGCATCGCAGATGCCCAGAGTCAGCAGCAGAAAAAGATCATTGATGCTCTCGCGAATCATACCAAGCAAACAACATCAGATATGGCAGGTCTTCGCAAAGATGGAGCAACTCTCGCAACCGAGGTGGCTATGCAAAGAGCTGAGTTGAACCAAGCTAAAGAAGTGTTGAATAAGACGTTAGGAGATTCTAGCGCTATCCTTGGTTCCCTGGGCCAACCATCTGGTTCAGGTAAATATGTGCTGCCAAATCAGCGGGAAAAGGGTAGCAGCAGTACAACTACGCCTGCCGCTATACCTGCCGCAACCGCTGCTACTATGCAAGTGAGAGATAAGGAGCGAGCTCTGGTTATTGGCGGCAGTAAGGAAAAAACCGCGCCATCAAGTGGACAGACTGCCAGACAGAAGCAAAAGGCATCGGGAAGTGTTGAAACTTCGTCCGACCCCGCTGTGTTCATTCAGTACGACAGCGATGGGGCAGAGAATGTGTATCAAGAGCTGCCAGGAAGCTATTATGGGATTGACCAGGCTGGCAACCCGATCAAGATAACAGCTTTGGCAAAAGAGATGCCTACGCCAGCAGTGACTCTTCAACAACCCGCTACAACCCGCGTTGTGCACATAGGCGAAGGGACAGCGACTGTAAACCAAGCCATACCTGTGCAGCCTGTTCGCCATGCAGCGGCCATACCACCTCCTCCTCCCCCGGGTCCAGAATATGTGAGACGAGATGAGGTAGAGGAGATGATTAGACAGGCTAACCCTAGGGCCCAGATGGATGGGGTCTATGAGGGACCTTTCCCACCGCACATAATGCTCGCGCCTTTCCCCAGGGGCTATAAAAACATCATATTTGCTACCTTTTCAGGGGAGGATTCCGAGAACGCGGCAACTCATCTGGTCAGGTTCAGGGTACAATGCGGCCAGTACCAGAATGATGACATCCTCAAGTGCAGGATCTTTGGCACTTCTCTATCAGGGGCTGCCTTTCGGTGGTTCTCCAAATTGCGACCAGGAACTGTGGCAGATTGGCCTGCAATGGAAAAGCTCTTCCGAGAGACTTTTGGGGCCACAGAGCCTGAGGTAGACTTGGCTTCTCTCACCCAGATGGCCCAACAACCCACGGAGTCCGCTGTGGCCTACCTTCAGCGTTTCCAGATTCAGAAGGCCAAACTGAATGTGATCCTGCCGGAGAAAGAGTTGATCAAGTTGGCGATCAAAGGCTTAGAGCCGCGCCAGCGAAAGAAGCAGCATGGAAGCATGATTCAGTCAATGGGAGAGCTTATCACAGAGGTGGGAAGCTTCGAACATCTCCTCAGAGAAACCGATGCCAGAAAGAATGCGTCCAGAAGGACATATGTACCAGGGAAAAATCGCACCGTAGCGGCCCTGAGCTACCAGCCGGCTACGTATGACCCTTACTATAACTATCACAGTGAGGATTCAGTTCAGGAGGACGATGAGGAAGATGAGAGCGACATCGCCGCTTATGAACTGACAGGGAGAAAGAACCCAGCCTTGAAGCAACTGAAAATCTCCAAGGAACCTGTCAAGCTCAAGTCGATGGCCTTCACTAAACCTGAGTTTGCGGCATATACATATGATGCCAACAAGGCACACGAGATTCTCGATGAGATGATCGCCGCGAAAATGGTGAAGACCGATTTTGGACCTTTCCCTCGACCAGATCAGCTGAAAGGAAAGAAGTATTGTAAATTCCATAACTTGTGGAACCATAATACAGCTGACTGTGTGAAGCTCAAGGACCAGATTCAGGTATGGCTCAATAACGGTAGTCTTCAAGTGGAGGCTCCAGTATCTGCAGCAGCGCTTGTTGACCTAAACCCTTTTCCTGATACTGGGATCAACATGGTCGATGTGAACTGGACCAAGCAAAACCAGAGGAAAACAACCCTGGATTTGAACACAAAGGGGCGAGAAGGAGAGCTTAACGAGGCCCCTGCCCAGAAGAAGGCTAAACCATTTGGTCAGGCTTCACCCGTAGTGTTATGCTCGCGGTGCAAGGAAGAGTGTGGCATCCAAGTGTCGCATGAAGAGGTCGAGCAGACATTTCGTTTTGGCTCTTTCCCGCCCATCAAGTGGGCCTCGCCATCGCGAAACTATCAACCTTCCAGCCCGAGAGAAAAGGGAGAATTGGGGTCACCTGCAAAGGACTCCAACCTGTTTAAGAAGCTGAGGGCAGCTACGGTTGATCAGCAGACAAAGGAGAAAGCTGCAAACGAGCACAAAGACATTCTAACAAAGCCCTACATACCACCTGCTTCAACCGCTACCATCAAAGAAGGGAAGTGGTACACCAGGGAGAAGGGGAAGGCAGTGGAGATAAGCCCTTCCAGAAAGCGAAAACTGCAGCGCAGGTTTGGGGAAGCCAAGCGCGCGCTCGAGGCTTTAGACCAGGGCCTGATCAAACCTTCACAATTGGTCAAATCGCCTGAGCAGTATCAGAAAGAGATGGAAGCACTTGCTGCCAAGCCATTAATGGCCCCTCGCAGTTTGCGAAAACAAGCGAGCTCAGCAATAAGGGTTTCTGAGCCCAGTGTTTTTTGCAGAATTACCAAGGAGAAAACACTTCCGCAAGCCAGAAAGGAGAGCTCGCCGTCCAGACGGCCGCACGTTAAGCGCCGTTTGTTTCGCGATGAACCGGAAGCCAAATCTTCAGTTTTCGAGAGGCTGGGGGGCAAGGATAGGCCTACCGACACTTTACAGTGGAGACCTAAAAAAGTCCAGAGTGTAGTAGTTGCGCCCTTAGAGGCGGACTCTGCTAGGGAACCAAAATCAGTTTCTCCTGAAAACGCTCCCGTGATTCAGGAGCATGAGCAGTGTGAGATAAAAGGCCTCACTGAGGAATCCTTAGTAGACAGGTTGGCTAAACAGTTCAACACGGTTATCCCTGTCAACGAACCCAAGCTCAACTTGGAGGACGACATAGATGAATTAGACACGTCCTGCAATATGGTTTATGTGCTCCCAGCGCGATATGCAATACCGGTCGCGGCTCAGGAATGCGTAGAAGCTGAGGAAAGCAATACACAGCCCCTGCAGATCACGTCAGCGGTCCCAACACCGGTAGAAGAGTTTGTCTGTTTGGAAACGGAGGACGCCAACGGTAAAGAATTCTTCATGAGCTTCACTAGGCCAACGCCCGCTATGGTCCGGCACATGAGACCTTTATACATCACGGCGGACGTTGGCGGTACCAAAGTTAGCAAGATCATGGTTGATACTGGAGCTGCTGTTAATGTCATTACTACTCGGACCATGCATTTGCTTGGAATCAAGAAGGAGAAAATCCAGTCCACGTCCCTCACTCTCAAGAACTTCGCGGGGACTGTAACAAAGACCTTGGGATTGCTTTTCTTGCGTATCAAGGTAGGTCCAGCAGAGGGAGTTTATGCTTTCTTTGTGACAGATTGCTATGCGGCCTACAGCGCTATCCTGGGAAGGGACTGGATTCACCAGAGCTACTGTGTTCCGTCAACCCTCCATCAGGAACTTATTATGTGGAACAGGGAGACAGATAAAGCTGAGGTAATCCAAGCGGATCCTCGTCCATTCCCAGTTTCCGCAAACTATGTAGATGCCAGGTACTATTTGGAGCCTATCGCTCCATTGCAAGTCAGTGGCCTCGATGACAAAGGCCGCCCCACAGGGGTGACGGCCTCTGAACTGGCACAGTGGGGGCTTACGCTCGCAAAAGAAGGCTTGGAAAGGCCTGGCCACGCTGTGCCTAAACCCTTAAACGATTAATGGATTACGACCTTCCCGAGGAAGGGATAGAGGCCCTCCACTCGCTGCACGAAAGATTATCATCATATCTAGTGGAAAAAGAGGCCTATGAGCGAATCGCGACTTTGGAAATCATTGACGAAGAACTCTCTGATCAGGAACAAGAGGATGAGGTGGAGATTCAGCTCGCTCCGGCAGCGTTGGACGACACCCCTCCCAAAGTCAGAGACCCTACCGAGAAAGTCAATCTCGGGACAGCAGATGAGCCCATGGAAGTGGCTATCAGCGCTTACCTAGAGCCTAGCGAGAAACAGAGGCTTATCGACTTATTGCTAGAATTCAAAGACTGCTTTGCGGAAAAATATGAGGATATGCCCGGCCTGTCACCAGACTTGGTTTGCCACCAGCTACCAACACTCCCTGACAAGAGGCCTGTGAAACAAGAGCCGCGAAGAATGAATTCAGAAACGCAAATCCTCGTCAAAGAGGAGGTTGAAAAAATGCATAAATCAGGCATTATCAGGGTGGCCAAATACAATCAGTGGCTATCTAACATAGTGCCTGTCCGCAAGAAGAATGGCAAGATGAGGGTCTGCGTAGACTATAGAGACCTTAATACTGCTACGCCTAAGGATGTCTACCCCATGCCGGTCGCGGATATGTTGGTCGACGCCGTTGCGCGACATGAATTATTGTCCTTCATGGATGGCACTGCAGGATATCACCAGATCCCGGTCGCAGAAGAAGACAGACACAAAACCGCGTTTCGCTGCCCTGGGTTCGCGGGCGTTTTTGAATACGTGGTTATGCCTTTTGGACTGAAGAATGCTGGCGCGACTTATCAAAGAGCCATGAACCTGATCTTCCATGACATCCTTGGAAAGATTTTGGAGGTTTACATTGATGACGTGGTTGTCAAATCTCAGAAAAGAGGGGATCACATCACAGATCTCAGGAAAGTGTTCGAGCGCATGCGACAACACAAGCTTAAAATGAATCCCGCTAAGTGCGTTTTTGGGGTTCAAGCAGGGGACTTTCTTGGGTTCATTGTCCATCAGAGGGGAATTGAAGTCCCTGAAGATAAAGCGAGCGCAGTCATCAACGCGTCCCCGCCACGCACGAAGAAAGAGTTGCAGCGTTTGCTCGGTAAAATCAACTTTTTGAGACGCTTTATCTCTAACTCTGCAGGTAAGATCCAGCCCTTCTCTCCTCTGTTGAAGCTACAGGGCCAGAGCGAGTTCGTCTGGGAGCATAAACACCAAGAGGCTTTTGATAAAATCAAGGCCTACCTGGCGAGCCCACCAGTGCTCGTTCCTCCTAGGGCTGGATTCCCATTAAAACTATATATTTCAGCAGCTGAGGCTTCCATTGGCAGCCTGCTCGCCCAAGACGATGAGGGTGGTGTCGAACATGCTATATTCTATCTTAGTAGGACACTCACAGACTGCGAGACAAGGTACACTCCGATGGAAAAGTTGTGTCTCACATTGTACTTCTCCGCATGCAAGCTGCGCCACTATATGTTGTCCTTTACCACTTGCATCATCGCTCAGACTGACTTGGTCAAGTACATGTTGTCGCGGCCTATTCTGAGAGGCCGCATTGGCAAATGGGTATTGGCTTTATCTGAATTCTCGCTTCAGTACGTGCCACAAAAGGCAGTAAAGGGACAGGCTATCGCAGATTTCCTGGCACACCACCCTACCTTGGACATCCCCGTAGTGAAGGAGTTAGAGATAGCAACTGTAACCATAACTCGGCCAGATTTAGCGCGCATCCCAGAATACGCTATTCGGTATCAAGCCACAGTCTCCTTGCAGCCCTGGATACTGTACTTTGATGGTTCAAGAACGGAAACGTTAGCAGGGGCAGGGATTGTTCTGGAGAATCCAGCGGGCGATCGTTTTTCTTATTCTTTCCAGTTGGAGTTCAAATGTACAAACAATCAAGCAGAGTATGAGGCCCTGATCATTGGCCTGGAAGTTCTGCTAGAGTTGGGAGTCAGGGACGTTCAGGTACACGGTGACTCTTTGCTTATAATCAATCAGCTCCAAGGAAAGTATAAGTGTGAAAGCCTTTTGCTTATACCCTATTTGCATCGCACCATTGAGCTTCTGGATCAATTCGATGAGGCGGATTTGGAGCACATACCCCGCGAGCGCAACTTTGCGGCCAATGAGCTCGCTCAATTGGCTACAGGCATTACATTGAAGTATGGCGTTCGCGAGCGCATCCTGAAGGTCGAGCGCCGCACACTGCCTTCGTGGCTCGCGCGGCCTGACCCACCGGATGATCCAGTTGTCGCGGTTCTCGAGCCTATTGACATCGATTGGCGCATTCCGCTGATTGACTACCTCAAGAACCCAGACCCTACAGCAGACAGGAAAACTCGTTTTCTCTCCTTGAATTATTTCCTCAGAGGTGACGAGCTGCGACGACGTGGGGAAGATGGTGTAGACTTTCGCTGTGTCTATGGCTGCGAAGCCAAGAGGTTGATGCGCGAAGCGCACACAGGAGTATGTGGAGCCCATCAAGCAGGCCCCAAGATGCGTTGGCTTATCAGAAGACATGGGTATTATTGGCCCAGCATTTTGAAAGACTGTATCGCGTTCGCGAAAGGTTGCCAAGACTGTCAGGCGCATGGTCCAGTGCAACACATTCCCAATATTCCCATGCAACCTATTATTAAACCTTGGCCTGCCAGAGGCTGGGCTTTGGACTTGATTGGGATGATTCACCCTCATTCCTCGCTCCAGCATAAGTTCATCATTGTAGCCACTGATTTCTTCACGAAGTGGGTTGAGGCTGAACCTTTGAAGGAAGCTTCCGGCGCTACCATTCGCCAGTTTATTTTTCAGAATATTATTTGCAGGTTCGGCATTCCAGAAGTGTTGGTCTCAGACAGGGGGGCAGCATTTATGGGCGGCGAGGTAGAGAAACTTGTCACGGACTTGGGCATCCAGTTCGTCCACAGCACACCTTATTATGCCCAATCCAATGGTCAAGCAGAGGCCAGTAACAAGATCATTATCACCTTGCTCAAGAAGATGCTTGTTGAAAACCCTAGACAGTGGCACGATACGTTGTATGAGACCTTATGGGCTTATCGTACCTCCAAGAGAAATCCCACTGCTACGACCCCCTATGCACTGATGTTCGGTCATGATGCCATCTTACCGTTGGAGATCAACGTCCAGTCTCTGCGCGTCCAAGATCAGCACCATTTGATCGGGGAAGATTATGTTCAGGCGATGTGGCAAGAACACGAAGATCTCAGCGAGCAACGCTTGGCAGCTTTGGACAACTTGGTCTTGGAAAAGCAGAGGATTGCTCGCGCCTATGATAAGAGGACACGTGGCCGTAGTTACAAAGAGGGTGATTTGGTTTGGAAGGCTGTTTTGCCTTTTGGCGAGAAGTTGACCGGTCGCGGTAAATGGACTCCGCGATGGGAAGGACCCTTCGTTGTTCATCGCATTCTGGAGCGCGGGGCCTTTCACCTCAAAGATTTGGATGGCGACCTCCACCGCAATCCCATTAACGGGCGTTTCCTGAAGAAATACTACCCTAGTGTTTGGGAGTTTGACGATCCACCGGATCAACCTTCTTCTCAGACAGGGGGGCAACCTTAGTCTCCCCAGGTTCGCTTCATCCATATTCAGGCCTTTCCTGTGGCCTTAGTATCCTGTACTTGCTTCACCTACGCATACTAGGGGGGCAACACTCTGTACATTCAGGCCTTATTTGTGGCTTTTCGTTCAAAAATTTCAATTTCAACCCTTTCTTTTCTTTGACATTATGGTGTTAAGAATGCATGTAATGGCCTATACCTGAGGCCTTATTTTATACTTTGATTTGCAAAAAGTGTTAAAAACTTTCATTCATAAAGTGGCTTTGCGGCCAAAAGCAGTACAGAGTGCAAATCAAAATAATTACAGTTGCGGTTTACAAGGCCAGAAGTGGCTTAGAGTACAACCATGAAATTACAGATCTACTGAGAGTTTCTGGATCTTGTGGCAGCAAAGGGGCTGTGCTCGGGCATTCATACTCTCCCTCTCTTCACCCACATGCCTCCTCTGCTCTGAGTTGCAGCCGCTACCGTCTGTACCGGACCAAAAAGGAAGGAAATAATCCATCGCAACCCTTTTGGTTGGATTATCCTCCGGGATGGAGATGGTCTTCACGGAGAGTGCAACTCACAACCACATCTACCTCCAGGGGAAAAAAATAAGTCACGTAGTCAGACCCTGGAGGCAGGCGACGGAGCAAGAACAGGCGACCCATATTGGTCTTCCGCCCTTCTTCCTCCTGCTCCACGCGGGCAATCTGAGAGAGGAGACCCCTCAGAATCAGGTTCCACCGCGGAGGGAGCACCACATGTTCTTCAGTCTAAATGAAATCGACGGATTTCACCGCGACTTCCAGAGACCAAAGACATGAGGTTGGACCTGAGGTTAGGCCATAAGACCTACCCAGGTATTGAGGTTAGGCCATAAGGCCTAGGAATTTGAGGCTAAGGTTAATATCGTGAGGAGAAGATTGTAGAAACTGGAGGAAGAGAAGTAGAGATTTTGTTGCTATTTCTGGGAAACCCATATTCGTTTGGGTATATCTTCTCCCCAGAGTGCAGGTATTTATAGTGCCAGTCTCAGTGGCTTTGACCGTACGATGGTTAGGTGTGATATTCTCATTGCCATCAATGAGCGTATCAATCGGAGTTAAATGCTAAGATCTCGGAAATGAAGATAATTGAAAGCGCGTGGGAGACGGGGCAGTCTCCAAGGAGGTAACCGCTCCATTTCGAGATTATCTTTTCAATCTTTTCAAACAGTTTTAAAAGCAATCAATGCGCTGAACAGTTCGAGAAGTTAAGTTGATATATATTTGGGCCAAGCAATGTGGGTTAAATATTAAGTTAATAATAATATTATTGTTCATACAAAACATGGGCCTAATTCTAGAGGCCCAAAAGCCTGCGGCCTGCATGGGTCAGGCGAAGGAAAAGTTCATCTAAACGAAAACTAGCATCCGCAGTAGCTTGTGCAGCTTGCTGGGCTGCCAAGCGAGCTTGAGCCAGTTCCTGGGATAGCGTCTCAAAGGCAGCGAGGGGTTGTTCCAACTGAGGCTCCGCATGAGTAAGCCTGGTGGTAACGTCAGTTAACCGGGCTTGAAGAGCCTGAATCTGGGACCTCAAGTGGTTCCTTTCGAGCGTCAGGTCCCTGATGAGGTTAGCTTGGTCACCCAAGAAATCGCGCGCGGTCTCTGTTTGTTGAGTGAGGTTCTGATAGTGCGCCTCGGTCTGCCTAGCCTGCGCGCTCGCGACTGCCCGCTCATTGAGCCCTTGAGGGAGATTTTGCAGCAGTTGATCGACCTCTTTGAACTGATCTTCAGTGATGGCTCCCTCGCGGAGAAGTACCCTCAAATATTCTAAAACTCTCACGGGTGCACCAGGAATCAGGATATCAGGACCCAGGAAGCGACGAAGGCCTTCTCTAGCTTCATCGACGACCCCAGGTGGGGTCACTTCAAGGACACGAGCTAACCTTTCCAGAGTGAAGGGAGTTGGTTGCTCAGCGACGGGAACCTCAGGAGGTTCAGCGACAGGTGCTGCCTCTGCCATTGGTTCAGGAAGATTTCCCAATCCTCCGGCTTCAGTAACTTGGGGGGCAGGGGGAAGAGGTTCCTGACCAACCATATTAAGAGCGGGCTCAGCAGCTTCTGCCTCTACAGCTTCAACTTCAGCGTCCTCAGTGTTGAAGGCATTTGGATTCTGGAAGAAGGTATTGTCAGAATAGAGTATTTAAGCCAGGAAATAATAATGAATGGATTGGTTAAAGGAAATACCTCCTCGGCTGGGGGCTCATGCTCAACGACCACTGGTGTTGCTTCTGGGCTAGCTTCGCTAGGAATAGGGATTGAGTCAGGCGCTATCTGTTCCAGGACAGGTATATCGCTCGGTTCCTCGTGAGGTACATCCGGTAGCGGTACTCTATCTTCGGCCTCAGGCGAGCTATCATCTATGATCTGCACTGGGATCGAGGCCGACTGTGCATTACTGGCAGCGCCCGCAGGAGATGGAGAGTTGTTCGCAATAGTTGGCGTTTGGACTTGGGAAGCAGATGTGCCTTCACCAGCAGCTGAAGATCCTTCTTCAGTTGGTCTCGAGGACCTATGGCGAACCTGCGAATGAGGATTGTTACATGGTCGCATAGAATAGAAAGAAATTGCTAACAAGTACTGAGTAGGTTTATGTCTTACCGGTCGGTCAGCGATTGGTTCATCTTCTGCCCATAGGTCAGCTCGAGGATCCGAGCGACTGCGTTTCCGAGCCGAGAGGGCAGCGATCTGTTGGGGTCAGAAGATTAGTTTGATTCGTGGAAGAAGTATGATTTTACTCAAACAATAAAAAATCTTCTTACCGTCTGCGAGTCATCATCATCAGAAGAGGATTCATTGTCTTCAGGCTCTGTCATTACTGCCTTTTGTTTCCCAGACTGGCCAGTGGCTTGGGAAGTTTTGGCTGCGCGACTGCCAGAGGATGGCGCGTTTCCCTGGAATAGCAAAATTTTGAATTAAAAGGGAAGAGCAAATGAGAAGAGGACAAAAACACGAGTCAGGATATTTACCTCTTGAGGGGGTTCACGGATCACGATACCAGCCTGGGCCTGACGTGGGGCTCGCGCGGGTCGCGGAGCCGGCTCGGCAGCAGGAGGAGGAACTTGTGCAGCATCTTCAGGGACGCGAGCAAGTAGATCAACGTCGGCAGGGTAGGGGTATCGCAGCTCCCCGAAAATGGCAGCGAATAGCTCATCATGCTGTTGCCTCCAGCAGTTAACAGAAACTTCTGCCCACCATGCCTCGTATCCTTCCTCAGCCCCATCCACAGAGTCAATCTCTCTAGCCCAGTCAGGGAGGTCAACCAGTACGAGTGTGCTTTGTGCTGGCGGAGGCCCAGAAAGGGGCCCAAGTCTACGCCAGGAGGTATTGTAATTCCAAGCATCATATAGAGGGAATGGCACTAATTGAACAAGGCCGAGTTGGCGAGCGAAGTGATTGGGAGCATAGAGCTCATAACTAAGTTCGTCAGCGGCAAGCCTGATGTCGGAACAGGAAATTGCGCGGCGAAAGGCCAAGCGCGCGCGATCGCTGTAGCGAGAGGCGCCAGGAAGAAATCCGTGTTCAAGCGGAGCCGGGAATCTCCTACTCAGCACTAAGTCGCAGTATGGCATCTCGTGCAGAAGGTACAAGTATGTGAAGCACTCAGAATAAGGAGGGGATGTGTACCTTTCATCGCGACAGAGCCATCGTCCCAGGAGTTGATCAGTAGGTGGAAGCAATGGGATGTCATCGCGGCGAAAATATGGGAAATAAATTTGAATCCAGAAGTCAAGAATCCAAAAAGGGCCAGAAATGCTAGTTTCGAATGGATGCATTGTGGCTTGGTACAAAGTGCGATAGAGGGCACCCAGCACTGGTTGTCCTAATCCCACACGACGGCCGTTGCCAGCAAGGTCCAGGCACCAGTGGGCTTACAGGAGGAAGTGCAGAAGATAAACTTACAAAGCCAGTACTCCAAGAAAGCAATCCCGCCAGTCGCATTGTGCTCCTGGCGGTAATAGGCCAACCACCGCGGATAGGAGCCGCTATGAGCGCTGCGACCATTTTGGGCCATGGTGGAAGTAAAGGTATCAGAGTCGAATTGGCCATGCAGATAAGGCTCGCTATCGATGGGTAGGCCAGTGATGGTGAGAATGTCCAACAAAGTGATACTCATTTGGCCAAATCGAAAGTCGAAGGTGTTGGTGGCAGTATTCCAGAAACAGAGAAAGGCAGCGAGTGGCGAACGATTGCCACCGCGTGGAAGACGAAAACAAAGATCGATAGTATGAGTGATACCTGCTGCGTTCCAGCGAGCCAGATCTCGAGCTCGCGCTTCACGATACCAGGAAAGCTCCGCCGCACTGATAAAAGATGGCCAATGCCCTATTTTTGATCGATGATTAGGGGCACTCCAACTGGTAAAATCCCCAGGAGTCCTTCGGAGGACTGGAATGGGGCGGCGAACAGGTAAGCCATAAAAGGCGATAGCGTCGGCCGGGAAAGCATCTCGCGGCGTTGGACCCAGTCCGGCATGGTTATTCGAGAGTCGGAGGAGCAGGGGTCTCTGGATAATGGTTTGGAGGATCAGGCTGGCACCGATGTTGGCTCCCCAAGAATGGGCGGCTTGTTCATTCAGTTCTTCTTCTTGATCGATAACTATCTTTTTCGGGGGAGCCATTTCTGGGTTTCGAAGAGGAAGAGGTGTGCAAAAGAGGGTTTCTGGGTTTAGGAGACTAAAAGAGTTTCTGATGTGACAGGTCTGAAGTGGCTGCGGATTTAAATAAGAGATTTTGTGAGGGAAACGATACGACAGAAAGGCGTTTCGCGAGTGAAAAGACGCAACCCTCATTAATGACATCGTTTCGAGCATCGAACGTGTCGTTTTAGTCCCCTTCAATCAGTTATATTTTCATGGGCCTGATTTCGAGGCCTGGGGGGCAATGTTTGAGCCCAAAAGTAATTTTGGCAATATCCTTTAGTGGATCTAGCACAGCGGGCCGATACCTGCGGCCCAAAAAATAAGCCTACTATGGTTTGGGTTACAGCTTCGCCCATTCCGGAATCCATGAGGAAAACGAAACCTTATTGGAGGTAAGTAGCAGAGATCGATTAGGAAACTTCAATCAATAATCCTTCTACAACAAGGAGCAGTCAGAAACCCTAGGTATATATACCGGGTTTCAAGGACGAATTAAAGACCTCTCTCATATCAATCAATCCTAGCGATTACAAAGCCTCCCCGGAGCAAACCTTCAACCTTGTTGAAACCCGGTGACCGTGCGCCAGTCCTAGTCTCCCAGCGAGCCGACTGTCAGCATCACCAGACCAACCCGGCGACCGCACTTCCAGTCCCAGTCTCCCAGCGAGCCGACTGTGAGCGCAACCGCCACCGTTACTACCAGCGAAGCAAGGGTAACGCCCTCGCAACCCAGCGAAGCTAAAGTCACGCTTTAGCGCAACCCGTGCTTTCTCCAAACTTCCCAGTGATTGCTCTGCTTAGTCTACAATACTAAGTATCGATTCGGTGAACGCAAGAGATCACAACCAAAGTCCTTATCCGTAAGGCAAAAGTCATTTTCCGAAAGGCTAGAGAAGAACCCTGTGACGAGGTTGGTGCTCTCCTCGTCCACAGCGCTTGAAGAAGAAGTCAGGTCAAGGGACTACCCCAACGACTGCACCCCGCGGTGCTGGCACGCCTGCGCAATCACTCGCTCAAAAGAGACAGTTTGCAAGCCAACTGGTTTTGGAGCCAAACAAGTTGTTTTGAGGTCCATTCCATTGATGATTTTGTATGGGATCCAAATTTTGGTCGATCTATGCACAAGGAGTTAGCTCGCTAGCTAAGGACTAGTGATCGATATTTGATCCTGGCTAAGTCACTTGACTATCCAAATTGATGAGTAGAAATGGATGTTGTTCTGTGTGGGCCAGTAATAGTGGGCTTGTGTTCTCTGTCTGTCATCAGAGAGAGTCTTACTCATCAGCCCAAGAAAGATCACGTGGCAGCTACAGTTGAGCGGCGGTGGTGGGATTTGGAATTGCAGAGAAATAAAAGGGCCGGGTTGCCCTTGCCCTTGCCCTGGGATTACTACAATTAGTAATCGTTCGGAAGGATGTCGGATCCCTACGAGAGAGTGAAAGGAGGCAGATTGACCTTCAAGGACGGGACTTTGGCCACGCGCAGCAAAGCCATCGACAAGAAAAAGAACAAGAAGAAGAAGAATAAGCTCCTCCTCAACAACCCTAACGTCGACGGTGCCGTTGACTCAGGCTCAGCCGTTGATTTGGAAGGCGACGATGCAATAGCTGCAGCAGAAGCAGCCGGAGCCGGAGCCGGAGCCGGAGCAGTAGCAGAAGAAGAGTCTTACTCTATCGACGCGGCCAAGCGCATGAAGTACGATGAGCTCTTCCCCGTCGAAGCCAAGAAGTTCGGTTACGACCCCAAGGCCATTCAACAAAAGTCCGTCGAGGCTGTCCTAGACGACCGTGTCAAGAAGAAGGCCGACCGCTACTGTAAATAATTTCAATTCTTCTTCAGGTGAGTTGCCCCCCTTCCCTTCTTCTTTTATTCAACACAATTTCAGTTATGCTTGGTAATGCTGATCATGGCATCATTGGTTGTGTGCATGCTTTGAGCATATTTCTGATTACAGGTCTCAACAATTGGCTCTTCACTTGTTAACTTTACTTGCCTATCTAGTATTGTATCAGTAATCAATAATCTGGATTTGAGGTTGAGGTTGAGGTTGAAACTTTAATTCCAATTGCCTATTTCTACATGATAGTGTAGCTTACAATATTTGAAACTTGTGTTGCTTGCTTCTACACTTCAGTCAGTGTTCTTGCTTTTCTAGTTTAGAAGATCTCACTGTTACCTCACTTATTCCTACACCAAGATGTACAATTGCTTGTGCAGTGCAGTTTTTTAGTTGGTTTTTGCATTATACTGGTTCCAAATCAATGCATTTTAGTTTATTCGGTTATCTTACCTGCGTCGCAATGCATTTGTTCGTTTGAGCGTGCCAATGCTTGGTCTTGGCATGGCTTTGTTCTGTTTTGAATTTTGATAGTTGCAAGTCCCTCATCTTGGCATGCAAATATGTGTTGTACTTTTGGTTCAGGACACCTGCAAAGCTGTGCATTTATCTTGTTAGTGCTTATCAATCAGTCTAACATGTTCTGATTTCGTTTTCCAGGAGCATTACAATGCAGTGGAGTTGCTGAGTTTGTAGACTCTTGTCTGGAGGCTGTAATCCAGAATCAGCTAAACTCTCTTTGTTCCATTTAAGCTGTATCCAGCACAAGAGGATCCTTATCCAAATTAAGACTCCAGCTAAGAAAGAAGAAAAAAAAAAATCTGTAGTTCTCAGACTTTATTGTTGTTGATTTGAAGCTTTTGGTATCTTTAGCTTGTCATATTAGTCACTCCCTACATTCATAACCGGCATCCCTTAGCTTTGGGAAAGATTACAGCTTGCATTGTACTTGCACAGTTGCACATGGCAAATCCTGAATCTCTTTGCGATTATTCTCATCCTTATCTTTCTTGTTAATTGTTTTGTTCATCTGTCCCACTGTCTGAACGGACACAAGAGTGTTTAGAGAAGTGCACATAAAACAAGTTACATCCAATGGGCATGATTTGAAGCTTGATGTATCAACTTTGTCCCAACTAATGCATCACAGATTCGTTCCATTGTAATTACATAGTATAGTATTAGTTTGCAAGTTATTCCTCTACTCCTTTGAAGAGGAACAGAAACATGATAAATGAAACAATTGGAATGTATAAACACCGTATATTCTAAGCTGAACTTTGCTGACCATACACACACCCCAAACTTTCATCCCCAATAGCTACCAACACTAGTGCAGACAGGAGCACAAACAAGTTGGTCATTACAATTTCTGTTTTAGATTTGTGAATATGCAATCCCTGCTTCATATGCTTATGAGTCTGATCAAGCTGTCGACTTGCTTTGTGATATCAAATCCCGGTACGTGTGCCATTTTTCATATCTATGGGGACCCTGAAGAACAGGTCTAAGTCGAGGAGCAGTTGTGCACTTTGAACAGCAACATCCTCTTAAATCCTCAACACAGTTCATGCAGCATCTGAAATAGATATTGCATAATCAAGGTAAGTTGTCTGTCAGCATCAACTACTACAGAAATCCAACATATCCAAGCCAAAAGGGGCAACGATAAAGGGAATTATGAAACAACTGGCTTCACAGAAATGAGGAAGGCATATCCTAAATTGACTGCAAACGACTGCTTCGAGCATTTCCAATAGGCCTCCATGCAACATCATGGATTTTCTACCTTTTTGGCCTTAAGAAGAGTGGATTTTCAAATGATCTATTTCAAGTCGGTTTAGGAAATACAAAATGAAGGCTAAGCAAGATGGTAAACACAAGGACATGAAATAAGCCTCATAGTTGATGTGGTTCAGATGATGTTCTAGAAAGCTGTTTTCATTGTCTATTTTTCAGCATGATCAAGGCAGATGCAGAAAACATAAAAGTAGCTTATCTAAGTAAAGTGATAATAATGTACATGAATGTTCAGCCTACTGTTTGTACTATAAATCCAGCCCCCTCAAAGATTGGACAAGGGAGAAAGAGTGTTGGGAAAAGGAACTTACAGATAAAGTAGGTTGCAGTCAAGATTGGCGCAGTTTCGATGCCGTAACTCGCAGACTTCTAAACCACATATATAGCATCTGGCAAATGTATTGTTCTCTGAAACTTCAACTCTGTTTGGTTCAGTTATGGCTTCAGGCTTGTAGGTAGCGGGTGGGAGAGAAAGACGGGAGTCAAACACAAACAAATTCCCAACCCACTGGACAGGACCTTCATTTTTTAGGTAATGAGAGACACCCCCCTTTAAGGTGTATAAATTTTGAAAGCCCTGTTGTCTGCAACATGAATTTAAATTAGATAAACATGGACATCCAAGTACAAGAAAAGAAAGAAAGTACAGGCAACTATTTTCAGTTGAATATAAGAAGTATAAAGAATGTGCTGAGTTACCTTAGGATCGTGGAATATACATCACAACGGATACCTCCAGTGCAATACATCAATATATCTGTTTCTTTATCAACGTTGGCTAACGGATCTGCAGCAATGACCTGAATGAGCATGAACAGAGGAAAAAGTAGTATGTTTAATCCCCCCTGTATTTCATAACAAACTAAAGCCTAGATCTACGCATGTTGAGCAGACCTCTGGTTGGCATAGCCCAAACGAAGTGCTCCTGAAGCAGTCCACATCTGGCCGTCGAGCCCCACTGAAATGACCAATATCCCACTCATAACCTGATAGAAACAGTAAGAAAATGGTGAAATTTTTATGGCTAAAATTGTGAAAACAGTTGGTGATTACAACGACGACCAATACATTGGCTGCATAGATTGACAAGATTACATGGACTATTACACATACAGGTCATGACCAAGGACAATATGCCATTATGATTTATGAATACATACAAGGTTGAAATGGCAGGAGAATTCATACCGTTTCTAACATCCAATAGAATATAGTTTGGTTTAGGATTTTGAGTTGATGCATCAGCAGTAGTGCTGCCGGTCACTGCCTCCAATCTTTTCCTCCACTGGGATGGTGCTAGAGGTGTAGCTCGCATTGAAGGGTCCAGCAAAGGAAGATGACTAATACCTCCTTCTAACTGGAGAGAAACAAGAAGCCATTAGCCACCTCACTTTTAACATGTTTTCAAAAAGTCCAAGTAACAAGGCTTGCCTGAACCAGTGAAGGCTTATACCGCAGCTTGAGTTTTGGAAAGGCATGCCCAGTTGGTGCTGCAGAAATCTGCACCAAGCAGTTGGCAAATCTCTCATCCTCTCTCACCCATTCAACATAAGCAAGCGCGTCTCTTGACGGCCCACTGTACTGCGCATAACCAACCAAACGTACTCTATGAGCTAGCAAGCAATTTTCATTACGTACAATGCGCACCTTTCATTCCTATTGAAACTTGAAAGCAATACCTGCGCGTTTATCCCTTGTTCATTCACATATATCCGCCCACGTATATCACGCCCCTTCAAGAAATTGAGATGCTTGGCCACTTGTGCCTCCGCGTCTTTGATCAACACAAACTGGTAAAAATTGACCACCACCCATTCATTATCACTTTCACTTTCACACTCGCATTGTTGCTCTAATCCAACGCTCACACCTCTCCCTCTACTTGCTTCTGATAACGAAAGCCACCGCCTTCGTCTCCGCTTATCATGCTTACTGTTATTATAGACTAAGCAAGACGAGGTTGCAGTTGTTGAGGACCAGACTGAGAATTGAAACAACGGATCTTTTCTTCTTCCCCAAACAATTTGAGTGATTGCGGAGCTCGCCGCACCGGAGATGACCGCCGGCGCCGGGAAACACCCTCTCATCTTTTCTCTCTCTCTCTTATCTGTTTCAGTCCTCAGTCTGCGAGTCTCAAGTAACTGTGAGGGGGAGTGACTTCTACATTGCGCTCCAGAACGTCGTCGTTTAGCTTTACACTTTACTGACTTTAGCTCGTGTAAAAAAAAAAAAAAAAAAAAAAGCGAGAGAGAGATAAAAACCCAACCAACTACTTCTTCTGCTACTTCGTCTTCTTGTTTTTGTTTTCGAACAAGCAATCAAAAACCCTAACCCTAGCGGTGTTGCAATCTAATCAGATAATTCGATTGGAGAATTAGAGGATGGGGGCGAGCCGGAAGCTCCAGGGCGAGATCGACCGTGTTCTCAAGAAGGTCCAGGAAGGCGTAGATGTGTTCGACAGCATTTGGAATAAGGTCTGTGCCCTCTTTTGCTTTGCTTTACAAATTGCAAACCGGAATTGCTACTGATTCATGCTTTCTGCGCAATGCGATAGGTTTACGACACAGACAATGCGAACCAGAAGGAGAAGTTTGAGGCCGACTTGAAGAAGGAGATTAAGAAGCTCCAGCGGTACAGGGACCAAATCAAGACTTGGATTCAGTCCAGTGAAATCAAGGATAAGAAGGTCCAACTCTTTACTTCTGAATACTACTTTTGCTTGCTGATTTCGGGATGCCGATTAATCATTACATATGTTGATGATGGATGGATGGATGGATGGATGCAGGTGAGTGCCTCATACGAGCAGGCTCTGGTGGATGCTCGGAAGCTTATTGAGCGTGAAATGGAAAGGTTTAAGATATGCGAAAAGGAGACCAAAACCAAAGCTTTTTCTAAAGAGGGATTGGGCCAACAACCAAAAACTGTAACTACTCCTTTTTGCTTGTTACTTCATTTTAATCAATTCAGTTCATGGTTTCTGTTGGCTGATCATGTCATTCATTCTGGCACCGTGCGTGTCTTTTTATGCCATTGCATCTGTTGATGTTGTCATTCTTTATAATGATAGGATCCGAAGGAGAAGGCTAAATCAGAGACAAGGGATTGGATAAACACTGTGGTATATAACTCGAAAGCTTTTGCCTTGTTGGTTCTATTTTTATCTTATTGTAAGTCTCAGAAGGCCTGTGACTAGACAAAGCAGTATGCTGTGAAATGTGTCTGCTCCATTTGCACTATAAATTATCCTTGCACCATCTTTACATTTTATGCATGGTCTATTCGTTTAAGGCTTTGTGTTTGGGTCCAATGCTAATGACCTATTCGTCTAAGGCTTTTGTCCACCCCTAGTTTGATTTGCGTGTGAAACTTTAGGTAAATCCTTTTATTCGTTCACTTTTTCTCCATGTCTAGTGATATTTTTAGGTGGAGTTCTTAATTGGTTTATGGTCGAATTGTTTTCATTTTTTGTCTTTATGTAGTTTTATAAATTTGATGCTGTTTTGTTTAGATATGGCTTCCCATGTTGTATTATTAACTTATTTTTACCTGTCATAGATGGTCTTTGGCTTTACATTTGATGCGATCAAATTTTTAAGTTCTGTACTTGAATGTTCAAACGTCATATGGTGGATAATGTAGTACTTCGTGGTGTCAAGTAGGTAGGGGAGTTGGAATCTCAGATTGACAGCTTTGAAGCTGAGATTGAGGGGGTATCAGTCAAGAAAGGAAAGGGCAGACCGCCTAGACTGGTAGGAGAAAGAAAACTCACGCTCAACAGATGTACGCCCTTTTTGCATCTCTGACAATCTTTGTTTTGTCTGGCAGACCCATCTAGAGACATCTATTACCCGGCATAAGGCTCATATAATGAAGTTGGAACTGATCTTAAGGTTATTGGATAATGATGAACTCAGTCCTGAGCAGGTCAATGATGTCAAAGACTTTTTGGAAGACTATGTTGAACGTAATCAGGTCTGTGATGCTTTAAAATTCTTAACTTCCTCTGTTCAACAATCTTTATGGTATCTAGTAATAAATGCTGACACGCTGTTCTTTATCATGGTTTCGCCTGTTGTGTCTTGCACGTCTTCTCATATACAGTATTGCATGTGAATGATCTATGTATGTTGTTGGATTCCCTATATTTGACCTTTTCATCTACTATGTTATTTTTAGGAGGACTTTGATGAGTTTAGTGAAGTTGATGAGCTTTACAGCACCTTACCACTAGACAAGGTGGAGTCCCTTGAAGATATTGTTCCTCCTGGTCTTGTCAAGGTAATTTTCTTTTGTATGCAATTTCTATATATGTTTCTTATATGAAGTGTGTAAATTAATTTAATGTCAGTTAAGATGGACATGTGGAAAATATGTTGTTCTATTATCATTGGATTATTAGAGCAATTTCAAACTGTTAACATTTGATCCTAAGACTCTGCAATGCCAGCAGAGTTCCTTTTTTGGTGGGTTTCGGCAATTTAACTAGAAAACCTTGTGCTTCACTAAGTTATTTCTGTAATGTTTGTTTATATATATATATATTTTTTTCTGTAACTTTAAGTGGGTAGTTGACCACTTTTTACCTGGTATGTCTAGTGACTATCATTCTTTGTTAATATACTAAGATTTAAGGTTTAGTGATCACGTAGAAACCCATTTAATTTTCTTTTCTTTTGGGGGGCAGGGTGCACCGATGCTTGGCTTGAAGACTTCTTTGGCAGCATCAGCATCTCAAATGCCTGTACGTCTTTCTCAAAATCTTGAGTCAATGTTATTGTCATGAGTAGGATGCCAAGGAGTTGAAGCTGTACGGGTTTTGTTTAAGAAACCCAACTTTAGTCGCATCCTCAAGTAGACATTTTTCTTTGATTGCACCTTTGAATTGAAATTTTTTGCTTTTATTACATCGTGTAATACTTGTCTCTAATGTCTAGTCATAATCGTGTAATACTTGTCTAATGTCTAGTCATAATCGGTGGATCTCAGTCATCTGTTATTTATCAATGAGTTCACATGTACTGGACAATATTGTTTCCTATATTTAAAAAAATGATTTACAGTTGATTGAGTTGCATATAGTTTTGGTGACTTGTTCACTTTTCCTTGTTTGCCGACAGGTAAGATTCACCATGAAAAAGTTATCTCTTTGTTATTTCCTTTTTTTTTTTTTGTCAGTTTCTGAGCAGACTTTATGTCAAATTGGATCATCAAATGAATTTACTTTTGGTTTAACAGCTCTAAGTGCAATTATGGACTTGAACTATAAACTAGGGTGTCATCAAAGTCAACCATCAAAATAGGGAGCTTAATTTGTTGGATGCGTTTTTTTCTTTAATAGAATGTTGATGTCCTCTGCTTCCGTTCTGTTAGGTTCTGTCTCAATTCACACTGCTTTACTAAGGGCTATTTGTTTTCTTTTTGCAGCCCATTGTTATTACCACCAACCAACCAAGTACTCCTGTACTAGAGCCGGTTGAGGATACAGTTTCCCAGGATAACAGTAATCCTGATAACGTTGCTAGAACTCCACCTCCTAAAAGCAGTGCACTTGGTTCTGCTGCATCAACACCAACTGGGAATCAGGCAACTCCTGTCTCTTTGAATGTTTCATCTCTCAGTTTGCCTGGTGTACCAACTGTTTCAGCTGTTGCTGGTTCAAATGCTGTTCGTGGTGTCACAGAGAATGCAGGGGCTGCTCTTTCTTCATCTCCTGTAAGTCTGTCTCCTTCTGTGAAGGAAGAAGAAGTTGCAAGCTTCCCTGGACGTAGACCATCACCATCGCTTTCTGATACTGGAGTTGTGAGAGGCATTGGTAGAGGTGGCCTCACTGGCCAGATCCCATCTAGCATACCTCTTAGTTCTAGCACTGTGGTTCCTAGTAATAATGCCCTGGGTGCAGTCCCCTCTGCTACTGATGTAGCAAAGAGAAATATTTTGGGAGCTGATGAGAGACTTGGAAGTAGTGGTGTGGTACAGTCTCTTGTTTCCCCTCTGAGTAACCGGATGATCTTGCCTCAGGCTTCCAAACCCAGTGATGGAACTGGGCCAGTTGATTCTAGTAATACAAGTTCTATGGTCTCTGGCATGCAATGGAGGCCTGGAAGTTCCTTCCCAAACCAGAATGAAGCGGTATGTGGCGCGCGCGTGCACGCTAAAATAATAATGGATGCATTGGCTCATATTATATTAGCTCCTTACAGGCCTAACATTTGTAGAGATGAACATGTTTGTTGCTGCATTGTTATCGTACATTTATACCTATATTATGTTTGACTGCAGCATATAATTGAAATTGTTATTGAATAGATTAAAACTTGTCTTCTTTTTCAGGGATTGTTTCGTGGAAGAACGGAAATAGCACCTGATCAGAGGGAGAAGTTCTTGCAGCGGCTCCAGCAAGTGCAGCAACAAGGTCACAGTACCATTCTTAGCATGCCCACTCTTGCTGGTGGAAATTCTAAGCAGTTTTCTACTCAGCAGCAGAATCCACTCTTGCAACAGGTTCTCTTTACTGTCTTTGGTTCAACATCCATCCTATAAGTTTGTTCAATAAGCAACTCATTTTAGGTTTAGGGTTTCTGCGCTCCTCTTTAAACTTGATTCTCGGTTCTCAAGATTGAGTTTGTCATTCAAAATTTGTTGACTATTCTTTACATCAGCTTAAGGAATATGTTCTGTTCTTTCTTCCAGAAACATCCAGTTCGGTGCTTTATTAGTTTATTTGGTGTTCCAATTCCTTCTGGATGTTGTTATTGAGAAATACCAACAAATAAAAAAAAAAAAATTGTTTTGCATAACATTTGATCAAATATGCAGTTTAATTCTCAAAGCTCATCTGTACCTTCTCAAGCTGGCATGGGACTTGGGGTACAGGCACCAGGTCTTGGGACTGTTTCATCTACTACCTTACAGCAGCAGCTAAATTCCATCCATCAACAGTCTCCACAGGCTAATCCACAGGCATTGATGTCAAGTGGACCAAAAGAAGCTGGTAATAGTTCCTCCTTTAGGTCAACGTTATAGTTTGAGCAAATTTCTGTGCCTTATCTTTCATATATGCCATCTCTGAATCAAATATAATAAGGTCAAAAACACCATAATTTTCTGTTAACAAGTTAATTGAGAAAGTAGTACTATGAAAGACTAACGAGACCAATAGATTATAAAAAATGTTACATTGAACTTGGAAAAAGGGAATTTCCCAAACCCTAAGAGCATAGTATCTGTTTGTATTGCATTATGTCATGTTATAATTTAGAATTCTTCATCTTAGAATTTAGAATTCTTTTACTCCTTTCCGTCCAAACTGTCCACATAGAAGCCAAACTTACACCTGAAGAGAGTTATAGTATTCCCAAATACAAACCATCTACGTCCTTCATTTTATTGTTATAGATTCCCTTGTGCTTGTTTAATTTGAATTTTGAAAACTTAGATCTCAAGCATGTTTGGTTTTCATCTTTTAATAATTTTTACAGCTTTCTGTGCTGTATTCACCTGAATTAAGTTCTTAAGATCTAAATGATATAATAATGAAGTATCTTAAGAACCCTGTTGAATGATTAATTGTTTTATGTAATGCAGATGCTGGTCATCCAAAAGTTGAGGACCAGCAGCAACAGAATCTTCCTGATGACTCGACATCTGAATCTGCTCCTAGTTCTGGGCTCGTAAAGAATCTAATGAATGAGGATGATATGAAAGCCTCATATGCAATTGATTCTCTGGTATGCTGAATATGTTTTCTTGATCACTATTTTCCGCATGCTTGTCATCTGTTTATATGAGAAAAAAAATAACACTTCTATGGTTATGTAGGCAAAATTTCCTCCCTTGTAGCTCAGTCAGTTGTTTTAAATATTCATTAATGTCTGTTTATTCCATGACGGGTACTCTCTACGTAAAAATGTAGTATCTACTAGGATAGGCTTCAGAAGTTGTGTTAAAGTCTGTTTATTCCAAAGTACCTTCAATATATTAAACATCTTTCACGACTTACCTTTACCAGTTAATGGTGAGGATAAAGCGATTTATTTATGCATTCTTCCTCTTCCCTGTATTTGTTTACCCACTAATCCATGCCTCCTCTCACTCCTATATGCTTTCTTTCTGGCATGATAATAATTCTAATCAAACATGCTACTCATACATGCTCCTGTGTGTTCGTAATCATTTAGTTGAGGTTTTTCAGTTTTATATTTTTTGAACATATGTTTATATCAGTCTCTGGTTTCGAGTCAATTTTCTTATATTCAGCCGCTGCTTAACTCCTGATTTGGAAGAAACATTTTCCTGTCTTGAGATGATTGTAGTGTACATCATCAAGATGCTGCTTTATTTGTAGAAGAATGGTTGAGATGTGGCTTGATTTGTGTTGCTTATAAAATGATATGTTTTGTAGACTGGAGTTTCTAGCTCTTTGACAGAGTCTTCTCAAGTACCACGAGATATCGATCTCTCTCCTGGGCAACCTTTGCAGTCGAGTCAACCTTCTGCTAGCCTTGGTGTTATTGGCCGAAGAAGTGTTTCTGATCTTGGTGCAATTGGCGATAACCTCTCCGGATCAACTGCTAATTCTGGGGCAATGCATGATCAGTTGTATAATTTGCAGATGCTTGAGGCTGCTTATTACAAACTTCCACAACCCAAAGACTCCGAACGTGCAAGAAGCTACACTCCAGTATGGACCCAGTTACCTTCTTCTTTGATATACTTTTCTCTTAGTCTCGTTTTTTATTCATAACTCCTTGCGTTCTGCAGAGGCACCCTGCAATAACTCCTCCTAGCTATCCCCAAGTTCAAGCACCTATAGTTAATAATCCTGCTTTCTGGGAACGTTTGGGTTCTGAACAGTATTCTACTGATACCCTGTTCTTTGCATTTTACTATCAGCAGGTAAATTATATCACTTCATTGACATGCATTGTATCATATAGTCCTACAATGCAATCAATATGAACCGTGATCAAGTCTGTTATTGCCTGCAGAACACTTACCAGCAATATTTGGCTGCCAAAGAGTTGAAGAAGCAATCTTGGAGATACCACAGGAAATACAACACTTGGTTTCAACGACACGAAGAGCCAAAAGTTGCTACTGATGAATATGAACAGGGTACATATGTGTACTTTGACTTCCATATTGCCAATGATGATCTACAACATGGATGGTACATTTCTATTGATCTTTTGAGTTTTACTTTTTGCAGCCAGTCACATTTAGAGTTTGTATCTGGAGTCTAGGTTTTGATTTGCGTTTAGATGCTTTTAAGTATATTGCAACTTTTGGTATTCATATCCCACTCTCTAACAAGATGCAAGTTTTCACAAAATATAACGATCTAACTATGTTGGATGTCTTGTCCTTATATGATGTTTGTACAGGTGTCAAAGGATCAAAACCGAGTTTACCTTTGAATATAACTATCTTGAAGATGAACTTATCGTATAGAAGATGTTCAGTGGATAGTACAACATTGAGAATATCATGTCAGCTTCCTGGTTCAGACTGTAGCAGTACTGGGTTTGCAATGCCTGCTGTTTCTGTTTCGTTTCTTGATGATTACATGGCTACTAGTGCTAATTGTATCTAGTGTCTAATCTCCTAATCGTTAGGATGGGATTTCTGTGTATAATGAAGTATCAGTGGATTGTTATTTCGTCATTTTTGACGTATTATGTTATCTATATAGTTTTAAGTAGCAATGTTGAAAAGCTGTTGTGGGAGGTGGGGAGGTTAATATAACCGATTATATTACTAGATCTAGATCGAGTAGATTCTGCTAGCCAGTAAATGACTTAAATTGCTAACTATAATGATCGTATGGCAATTGAATAGAATAGATTCTATTCAATAGGACTTTCTATTGCACAGAATTTAGGCCTGGGTCTGTCCCCCAACTCAATGAGTAGAAACTGATTTACATCGCCTCGAGTCCTCAAGAGGCGAGTCCTCGAGTTCTTGTGTTTGGCCTCTGTACGAGTTTTACATGATTTGTGGAAGTCAGTCAGCTTTTCAAATGAATAAAATCCATTACGCAAGTTTCTTGGATCACCTTGGCTCAAGAATTAATTGACCAAAACTTGCGCATACAGCCAACCTACAACAAAGAATAAAGAGAGCGAATAATGGAGACGGAGTTGTTCATCATCCTTGCTTTGGTTCTCTTTGTTTCTCTCTATCTTTTTCGTTTGTTGAACAGTAATGTTAATCCTAGGCGTATGAGTGGCAGCGGCACCGAACATGAAGTGGCCGTTGACCTGCCACCAGGAAGCACTGGTTGGCCAATCATTGGTGAAACCCTAGAGTATCTACGCACAGCCAAACAGGGTGTTCCTGAAAAGTTCATAGTGGACAGGAGGAACAAGTACTCATCCTGCAAGGTGTTCAAGACCTCACTGCTGCGTGAATCTATGGCCGTGATGTGCACAGCTGCTGGAAACAAATTCCTATTTTCTAATGAGAACAAACTCGTCAAGTCTTGGTGGCCTGCAAATTTCGAAAAGATCTTTGCCAACTCTGAGAAAACAGACACCACCCAAGAGTCCATTCGATTGCGCAAAGTTTTGTCTCCATTTCTCAAGCCTGATGCTCTCCACAGGTGCATAGGGGTCATGGATGAAGTCACCAAACAGCATTTGGACGTGTATTGGTCGTTTTCATTGTTTGATTATGAAAAAGAAGACGATGAAATCGTGATCATAAAAGTTCACCCGCTTGCAAAGAAGTACACCTTCACCTTAGCATGCAGACTCTTCTTAAACATTGATGATCCAAAATTAGTTGCCAAACTAGAGGAGCCAATTCGGCATATATCTTCGGGGTTCATTTCTTTGCCACTAGATTTTCCAGGCACAAAATTCAACCGAGCCATTAGAGCATCCAAGCAAATCAAGAAAGAAATTGAGAAAATGATTAAGCAGAGAAGGATAGATCTCCATCTTCATCTTTTGGAGACAAGTAGTGATCACGAGGTTGCTGCAGCAGCTTTCGATCATCAAGATTTGTTGTCTAGGTTGCTGATGGAGACATATAGCGACGGGGAAGAGATGAAGGAATCAGACATTGCCAACAAGTTGTATGGTCTCATAGTCGGTGCTTACGACAACATAAGCACTACTTTGGTCTCCATAGTCATGCATCTGTCGCAGCTTCCTCATGTTTATGATACCGTACTTAAAGGTAAATAGTTAATCAGCTATCATCTTGTTCACAACTCTCCTTTTTTTCTGGTGCTGGGAAACTATATTAAATTAATTATATATTATATATGCTTATGTATGGACAGAGCAAATGGAGATTGCAGAATCAAAAGCAGAAGGAGAGTTGCTGAACTGGGGTGACTTGAAGAAGATGAAATATTCATGGCGCGTGGCATGTGAAGTGTTGAGGTTGTTGCCACCAATTTTGGGAACCTTTAGAGAGGCCATTACCGACTTCGCCTACGAAGGATATCTAATTCCAAAAGGAATGAAGGTAGGTACATATCGCATGCATAAGCTATCTAATTAAGCAAACTACCCGTATCCCTCTAATTAATTAATGTATACGTACATGTGTAACGTGTTGATCAATATTACTAAGTATACAAGTTATGATGTATATATGCAGTTACACTGGAATATGTATGCCACACATAAAAACCCGGATTACTTCCCGGATCCTGAGAAGTTCGACCCGTCAAGGTTCCAAGGACAAGGACCAGCTCCTTATTCATTTGTTCCTTTTGGAGGAGGACCTCGGATGTGCCCTGGAAAAGAGTATGCTCGATTCAAAATACTAGTTTTCATGCATAACGTGGTCACTAGGTTTAAGTGGGAGATGGTTTTTCCAGACGAGAAAATGATCATGGACCCTGTTCTTATTCCTACCAAAGGACTTCCAATTCGCCTCTTTCCTCATAATCATCATCATGATTGATCCATCACAGACCAAAAGAGTACGTGTTATATATATATATATATATATATTGTGTGTGTGTTGCCTTCGCTATTATTGTAATTAACTTTGTATCTATTAAAGAATTAATAACATGGGGAGGTAAAAGGCTTTGTTTAGATGATCAGTACGTACTCGGTTAGTTCAGTCTTCAGTTTATTGGAGCGGTTGAGCTAGGGCTGTTAGCTCCCCTAGCTACCCTGTTCTATATGTGTAATGTGTGCGGCAGACTCAACATGTATTTGTAATTGCTAATAAGGGTTGACAGGAATGGTAAGACACTTGCTTGAGTGATCCACCCAAGTTCGTCACAAGTCTCTCATTTGTAGGTTGTTTGAGTACTGGGGTTTTGCGGGACCCATGTGATACTGTGTGTCAGCTTCTAGAGAGTCTAGGTCATTACAAGGCCTGACAGCCAAATGCTTGCATGCTTTCAAGGTGAAAACCTTAGGCCAGGTGGGTCTGACTACTCTTACGTGGTAATCAGCACTGGACCCAGATGTTAGTTGAGTTCAAGCAAACCACGAATGGTTCACAATGTTCCTGGGCTGGCGGGCAACCTCCCCAATGGCCCAATCCAAATACCAATTCCAATGTTAAAAAAAATTAAAAAAACATGTATATATTTGTAATTTTAAAGGAAAATGTCTATTTACTCAAATTTGAGCTACACTAATCCCATTTACTCAAACATCTTATAAGATTGCCCACTTACTCAACAAATAACATATATTTTTGCCCTAATACCCAATTAAGTTATTTTTTATTTATTTTTAGGACAATTTTGCCCTCTCTCCCTTTGTCACCTAGAGAGAGAGACTTGACCGGTCGCCGGAATCCGGCCATCGGCGGCCGGAATCCCGCAGTCTGTTTTATTGCTCCCCAATAAACTTTATTACCCCCTAATAAACTTTTTATTGCCCCCCAATAAAAGTCTCCGGCGACCTCTTTAAGAACCTTCAGCGACCGGAGCTCGCCGAAAATCTCCAATAAAACTGTTATTGTCCCAATAAAAAATTTATTGTCCCCCAATAAAGTTGTAATTGCCTCCCAATAGAAAAAAAAATTATTGCCCCCCAATAAATTTTCTATTAAGGGTCAATAATCATTGAAAAATATAGATGTTCTCAGAAATAACTAACAATACGAACACTGTGGCATTAGCAATTCCCCTAAATCACTTTGACAGAACAAAAATCAAGAAAAAGAGAACAAAAGTTGAATCTAAAGTCAATTTCTATATTCAATCTGATTTGATCATTAGATACACACCAGACGGTCAACTATCTGTATATAATCAACTTATTACTTTAAGCAAACTCCAATTCATCGATTTACACACAACAAAATGGACCATAATCAAAGTCTCAAAACACAAGCAATAAACAGATAACCAACATGAAATTTACAGAACGGCATGCTTCATGCATATCAAACTAACCTCCACAGACCCAAAAAAAAAAAAAAAAGCTAACCTCCGATTTCTGATCATACAACAACAAACCAAAATATCAGCTATAAAATCACAGGCCAAGCATGAACAATTGGAATTAAGTAGATCACGAATCATCATCAATTGGAACAAAACCCATTACGCTAAGATCCTCCAAATCCACTCTAACCACAACAACCAAGCCAATTTTCACAAATCAAACTATTCAAAACAGAAGATTATCAAAATGAGAACCACGGTGATATGAGACATTGTTCTTCACACAATTTGGTATATATAAAGCAGATTTGGCGAACCGGAAAAAGGGTAGCCTTCAATTCACTGTCAAGAGCCTCTAAATATGAAGATAGATCACAACCCCATAGGAGAGGATCCGACTCCAAACCCGGTTGAGGTGGTGGTAGCGCGGAGAATCCGAATAGGGAATTGGAGACTGATCGGCACCGGAGCTGGAGAGTCCGGTGTAGAAGGAGCGGAGGTCGGCGTTGCGGACGTCAAATGTGGGATGGAGATCGGAGAATGAGGACGCAGAGGTCAAGGTCGTCGACGTTAGAGTTCGGACCTCTTCACCGTCGCTTAGAGAGATCTGTGAGTGAACGCCGAGAGAGAGAGTGTGTCAGTGGCAATGTGTAATTTATAATTTATCTGACCCTAAAAGTGATAATTTATCTTTGAATTGGGTGAGTGGGAATTTTAATCTATTGGTGGAGGGAGTGGGAGTGTTTTAGGTCAAAATTGGGCTACGGGTCAAAACCCCTAATTTTAATTCCGTCTGTTTGGTTTGGTTGACTCTTCTAATTAAAAGATTATATATACTTTTTTTTTTAAAGAAGGCAAAGCCTATATATTGATCAAAAGCCAGAATGACCCTTACATACTCTTCCGCTGCCATCTATAGACAGACAAGAAGATGTGTTAGTACCCATAGTGTACGTCACTCATTTAACATTAAATACATCGAAATAGTATGAATCCTCCATCGGTACCACTATGGAGAAATTAGGGACTTATTGAAAGTAAAGTAATTACTATCCTAGAGTTCCTTAAAAAAGTATTAAAAAACTAACTAGCCCAATTGGCCCACAGAAAAACAAAACCCTAGGCCCAAATCATTAACCCAGCCCTGTTCCACCTCCACCTCCACCTCCCTGCGCTGAGGACGAGGCACGCCTCAAACAGACCACTGCCACGACCGTACCCTATCGTCGCCGCCCGCTTCAAGGACCATTGCATACCACGCCGCCACCACCTCAAGGACAAAGTCGAACCCAGAAAGCACCAGACCCGATCCAAAAAGAAAAGGATCCCATGTGCCCTTAGAGCGCCGACTGCACCCCTACGGCGACGTTACGCTTCCGCCGATGCCTGGAGCCAAACACCAGCCCGCGCTGCCCCTTGACCCGGACACCATGACTCCCCCAGCCACAGAGAAGCTTCGAACCAAACAAAACCAGATCTTGCGATTAGACTTCAAGTCACAGCGAATCCTAGAAGCCAGAGGACCCTAGACCATCATCACCAGTCCGGCAGCCTCACAGCGACAACCAGGCAAACTCCACCGACACAGAGTGCCGCCGGACGAGAGAAGCTCGGCTAAACCCGATCAAAGTCCGAGCGTGTGCAGCGCGTTCTGTCTCTCACGGAGAAAATTTTATGCATAGGAATTGATAACTACACTATAATTGAAAGACTATATATTGTTATATGTATATGTATATGTATGTATATCGGGAGTACTTGTTAATTATTAAAGTTGACTCATGCCAGCTAGGTAAGAGTACCGAGTACCACAACGACTAGGCAACTAGATAGAGGGAGCTAGCTGTAGGATAATATGAAACTGAGTGAATCAGCAGCTTGCTTGCCTTGAACTCAGATCTATAGGCCATGGAAACTACTACCTAGCTTGTTCATTTCTCTGTTAGTTCTCTTTGCTTCTCTCTACTATGTCTTGTGTAACATTATTCCTATCCCTAGGTGAAAATACAAGGACAGAATATGATTTTCTGGAAAACGGGGATTGCAGTGCAGTGATCAATCCTTACTGGGCAGCAGAAACCAAAATAACAAACAACACCAGATTTTGGTTACGCAGTGAAAACCTCAAGTATGAGATTAAAAACACTGCGGGGCTCTTACTCTTGAGAACCCAAAATAAAGATCATCATATTGAAAAGGATATGTTCTTTTACAAACTTTATATAGCACTAGCTCGGCTATAAGATTCACACAAAATCTAATACAAAGTTTGTCTTCCTTCTAGAACTCCTTTACTTGAACGATCTTCAAATCTTGTTCTTCTTTCTTCACAGTCACCCTACTGATCTTGAGAGAATTAATGCATATGAATGAATGATCAAGAACACTTAAACATGGACCAAGTGTCTTGACTCTTATGATAACACACACTTAAGCAAACAAGCAAGACTACTCAAATAATTCTTGCATCAATGGTCTCTCCCTCTATTAACGTCTCTTTTTTTCAATGTCTCCAAGGGAGGCCGTCTCTCTTGCTCTATATATCAAAGACCAACCCAATCTTTTTAATACAAAAAGATTCTACCCTAATTGACTTTTAATTAGGAAAGAAACTTTCAATACCAAATATTCACCAAGCAAGACTCCAACTAATTCTTGCGTGCATGGTCCTCTATATGGCTGCATATATTCTCCAATCTCTCAATAGATGCCGTGCAAAACCTAATAAAACATATTTCTAACCTAATTCCACTTCTACAAGGAAACCTTCTTTTGTGTTAAAGATAATTAACAAATAAGAACACCAAAACCTAAAATACTTAGGCAATCAATAACACAATTTTGTACACAAAAAAAAAATATCTTTAAATAAATAAAAGATATTAATCGCATTAAACCTCAAGGATACTTTCCCGTTTTGTATGGGAATGCCAACACACCAAGTTGATCAAAACTTGTACCTACAATCTCCCCCTTTGGCATTCCTATACAAAACATAGATTAGGACAAACTCTCCCCCTCAACAAGTACAGGAGGAACATCACAACTCTTCATCCATTCATTCCTGAAACACTTATCACACACTGGTAAAATGCATAAGATAGAATAATGTTATCACAATTATGATAGAATAATGATATCACAGTTATGAATCTGCTTTCTCCCCCTTTTTGAATAGGAATGTCAAAGGTAACTTACGTAGCGGAAGCAATGCAGAAGGAGGATCACAAATAGATGGGGCACAGTAGACACTAGCCCAAGTCGAATCAATCAGAGGAAGATAGTCCAAGTATTAATACTCCCCCTAAGGGTAATCATGTTATGAAAGATGCAAGAATGAAATGCAAACACACAATGAGTGGGTTGTATCCAAATGCTAAGAACAGATTTAATTCGCATAGCTTTTCCAACAAGAGCAATACCACTTAACCATAAACAAGAGTGCAACAAAATAAGTTCACACGAGTGAATTGATTCCGACAATCACAAGGTAAGATAGAGTGTGGTCGAGTATTCTATACCTCTTGTTGTGAAGAGTGAACATATCTCAAGATGGGGTGTGTAATATTTGTGGAAACCTGAAAAGCAAAGCTCACATACGAAACACATCTAAGCACAAAAACGTTATTCCCCCTTATAACACCGTGTGGGCATGATTTTGAATTTTTTCTTTTTGTCTTTCACACAAAGTAACATTTTTGCTCAAGAAGACTACGACCCATGTAACGAGTATTATGCTAGCAGCTCCCAAGTCAGATGACTTTAGGGTACTAGATGTAACAAGGACATCCCAAAGAGCACATCTACTCGAGTCAATAGTTTCACAATCCACCGGGGTGACCAAACCATTCCCGTTTCTTCTCAATCCTCATATCGTTCGTCACGACCGAGGCCTGTTTACTTTGGGAATAGCCTGGCCATGCTCCATTAACCAACTACATATATTTTATTTATTTATTTATTATTATTTATATCAAGGAGCAACGAACAAGAGTAATTTCGTACATGAGCAATGAGAACAAGCCAACCATCAATTAAGACTTACCACCACTTAGAGTATGTGTGCATGTGAGGTTTCAAGATTGTAGAGAATATGTTGTTCAAGCTCACAATTACAGAGTGACGTAAGTACAAGTTCACAACGTGCTAGGCACCTTATTGCACACAGATTTAAAGAAAAGAGTATGGCCCTTGTCAATCTAAGTTCAAAATAATCTGTCAGACACTTGGGGATACAAACCACTATTTTTCAATTCTAAATTTCCAGAAACTGAAACTAACAATGCAGAGACATAAAGAAAATGCACCTATACTATCATGAAGACATACACCATGAATGCATGCAAAATGGATCAAATGAAGTGAGAGTATCAATACTTAGAGCATCCACCAACGGTGCTTCTAAGTGATTCAAATTGAGGTATGTCTAAAGGCCTAGTAAACAAATTAGACAATTTGTGATCAGTAGGAACAAAAGCACGCTCAAGCATATTATCAAGATTATCCATATGAGTAGAAAAACGATTATTTGAACCTTTTTTAATCCAGATTTGCTTCTGCTTCGTTTTTGGTTCCAGATTCACGGGGATTGAAGCTAGCTTTGCAATCCTGGCGATCAGATTCAGACCCTCTTTCAACTCAGCTTGCAGCGAGGCATGTGAGTTTATACCCATCGTTTTCCTCCGATTTTGAGTAACCCTGCGAAGCATATTGCACCTAGGACGTATGTGTTCTAATTTTCCACAATAATGACAAGTAGGAACAAAGTTTTTGGAGTTGTGAATATACCTGGGCTGACAAAGTTTGTCAGGACTTACCTGAGCAACCTTTTTATAGGTTTGAAGGTCCAATTTACGTTCTGGTCTTTTGGGCAATTTGGGACCAGAATCAATGTCTTCTGAAGCATGTGATTGACGCAGCGAATTTTCACCTTCCACACCTTTTACAAAGGTCAAAGGCTTGCACGACTCACCTTCAAACCCTAACCCTTCTTTGTTGCCGTGAGTTTTACCAAATCCTATCATCTTGGAGACCTTTTCAGATCCTATGGAGAATTTGTTGAAGCTTTCCTTGACTTTAAACAACTCATCCTGCAATTTCTCATTTTCAAATGTTAGTGAAACATTCAAAGTGGATTGAGCCTTGACTTCAACCTGCAAAATTTTGATTTTGTTTATAAGCTCATCATGCTCCTTGTCCCAATTTTGAGATTTGACTTCACCCTGCAAAACTTTAATCTTATCATCAAGGTCAGTACGTTCTTCTTCCCATTCTTTTAAAGAATTATCAAATTTTTGCTCAATTTTCATCTTTTCCACTCTTAAAGAATCAATTTCTTCTTCAAGTTTTTTATTTTTTCGAAGAACAATTTTGGAAGCATTATACAATTGCTTACACTTTTCATTTGTTTCTTCATCAAGAGTATCATCTTCCAAGTCAGAACCATCAGAAAAATCAATATTAAGAGAAGAAGTAAGAGCAAGATTTACCTCTTCATCCTCAGATTGAGAGCCTTCATCACTATCACTCCAAGTAGATTTTAGAGCCTTGTTTCCACGCAAATTATATCTTTTATTGCCACAATCGGCAGCAAGGTGACCAATTCCACCACACTCAAAGCATTTAGGTTTGTTAGGCAAAATTTTCGAAGAGTTTCCAAAGGATTTGTTTTTTAAAATTTTTTTAAACTCTTTTGTCAACAAAGCTAAATCCACAGAATCATCAACAATATAATCTTTCTTTTTAACAGAAGAGAAAGCAATATTTTTTACCTTTTTCTCGGGCTTGATCCTCATCTCAAAGGTTTTGAGATTACCTATCAGTTCGTCAAGAGAATAGGTGTCCAGGTCATGAGTCTCCTCTATGGCAATTTGCTTGGCTTGAAATTTTGAAGGAAGAGCCCTGAGAAATTTCTTGACTATTCGGTGCTCCTTAAATGGATCATCAAGGCTACGGCATTGGTTTGTCACATTGAGAAGTCGAGCGTGAAAATCATCAATTGATTCATCTTCCCCCATGGTCATGTTCTCAAATTCCAATACGAGTCTTTGAAGCTTCTGACCTCTAACCTTCTTGTTTCCCTCATAAGTAACCTGAAGTAGATCCCAAGCTTGTTTGGCTGTGTCACAGTGGCTAATTCTCATCCTCTCCTTCTTGGACAAAGCTGTGAATAGTGAATTCCTTGCCTTAAAGTCACAAGTTCTATCACGAACTTCCTCTTCTGTCCATTCCTTCCTAGGTTTGAGAACCCTTGCAGAGGACCCTTCTACTTTCTTTGATTCTTCTGCCTTGGTTGGGTGTTCCCATCCATTCTCAACTATATTCCACATGTTTTCATCTTGAGAGTAGAGAAAAGCCCCCATCATAATCTTCCATTGTGAATAGTCTTCACCATCAAACAAAGGCGGGCAATTTATAGAACTAGAGGCTCTGTTATATTCACGTTCCATCCTTGACCACGAATCAACTAAAAAAGCTTTAGAACCTGCTCTGATACCAAATGAAAATACAAGGACAGAATATGATTTTCTGGAAAACGGGGATTGCAGTGCAGTGATCAACCCTTACTGGGCAGCAGAAACCAAAATAACAAACAACACCAGATTTTGGTTACGCAGTGAAAACCTCAAGTATGAGATTAAAAACACTGCGGGACTCTTACTCTTGAGAACCCAAAATAAAGATCATCATATTGAAAAGGATATGTTCTTTTACAAACTTTATATAGCACTAGCTCGGCTATAAGATTCACACAAAATCTAATACAAAGTTTGTCTTCCTTCTAGAACTCCTTTACTTGAACGATCTTCAAATCTTGTTCTTCTTTCTTCACAGTCACCCTACTGATCTTGAGAGAATTAATGCATATGAATGAATGATCAAGAACACTTAAACATGGACCAAGTGTCTTGACTCTTATGATAACACACACTTAAGCAAACAAGCAAGACTACTCAAATAATTCTTGCATCAATGGTCTCTCCCTCTATGAACGTCTCTTTTTTTCAATGTCTCCGAGGGAGGCCGTCTCTCTTGCTCTATATATCAAAGACCAACCCAATCTTTTTAATACAAAAAGATTCTACCCTAATTGACTTTTAATTAGGAAAGAAACTTTCAATACCAAATATTCACCAAGCAAGACTCCAACTAATTCTTGCGTGCATGGTCCTCTATATGGCTGCATATATTCTCCAATCTCTCAATAGATGCCGTGCAAAACCTAATAAAACATATTTCTAACCTAATTCCACTTCTACAAGGAAACCTTCTTTTGTGTTAAAGATAATTAACAAATAAGAACACCAAAACCTAAAATACTTAGGCAATCAATAACACAATTTTGTACACAAAAAAAAATATCTTTAAATAAATAAAAGATATTAATCGCATTAAACCTCAAGGATACTTTCCCGTTTTGTATGGGAATGCCAACACACCAAGTTGATCAAAACTTGTACCTACACTAGGCAACAATTAACAATTTATCAACTGCCGCCAGAAAGCACTGGTTGGCCCATCGTTGGTGAAACCCTCGAGTATCTACGCACAGCCAGAAAGGGTGTCCCTGAAAAGTTTGTAGCAGACCGAAGGAAAAGGTACTCTGATGTCTCATTATCATCAGCTGCAGCAGCAGCAGGCTCGTGCAAGGTGTTCAAGACATCATTGCTCGGCGAATCTATGGCCATGCTGTGCACCGCCGCTGGAAACAAATTCCTGTTTTCAAGCGAGAACAAACTGGTCAAGTCCTGGTGGCCTGCTAGCTTCGAAAATATCCATGTTCCCAAACTCCAACAAGACAGACACCTCCCAAGAAACCATACAAATGCGCAAACTCATATCTCCATTTCTCAAGCCTGACGCTCTCCGAAAGTATATAGGCGTCATGGATCAGGTCACCAAACACCATTTCGATACCCATTGGTCCTCGCTAGATCAAAATCAAGTTATCAAATTTCACTCACTAAGTCACTAGCAAACAAGTATACCTTCGCATTATCCTGCAGACTCTTCTTAAACATCGAGAATCCACAGGTGATTGCCAAGCTAGAGCAACCCATTCGGTATATGTCTGCGGGGATCGTTTCGTTGCCAGTAGATCTGCCGGGCACCAACTTCAACAGAGCCATCAGAGCATCCAAAAACATCAAGAAGGAAATTGAGAGTATGGTTGTGCAGAGGAAGATAGATCTCATGAATTTGAATTTGATTGATTGTGCACAATTAGCGAATGCGCCGCTAGATGTAATGTCTAGCTTGCTTATGGAGACATATTGCGATGGAGAAGTGATGACGGAATCGGACATTGCCAACAAGTTGTATGGTCTATTACTTGGCGCTTATGACACTATAATTATTACCTAGCCTTGTGTTCCATTGTCATGTTTCTGTCACAGCTTGCTCCAGTTTATGATGTTGTCCTTGAAGGTACATTGTATACATAAGAAAATTAACTCTGCCTAGCTACAAATCTATTAATGCTCATACCATTATTCAGTAGGATCAAACATGTATTGAATTATTTACGTATTTGATTTCAACTATAAATCCATCTCCTAATTTTTCACGATTTCTCTGGATCACGAATCTCTACACCTCCTTGTTTGTTTTTTGGATCAAATCATCATCCATACTTCATTCAATCAGAAGGAAAGTTACAAGCAGGGATGCAATGTAGTACAACAGCCAAAAGACCTACTTCTAACTCAAGTCCGATCATCTGATCTGAACATACCTTCCCAAATTCTAAAAACAAAAAATGGAGCTAAACTCTCCAGAACACCAGTGTTAATGCTCAAAGTCTGGCGGTGGCCAAACCTTCGTTTAACGCTGGTCCGGCGGGCGGACCGCTACTCTGTATACTTGGTGATTCCTGCTAGCTGCCAAATGAAAGGCAGGGCGTCAGAGGGAGACCGCGTTGGGCGGTCTTCACTTCTCCGATGCCTAAGTCAGTTGATATATAGGCAGCATAGTAATAAATGAGAGTTAATGCGTAATTTAATGAAGGGAGAAGGGAGGACCTTTTATAGGTGAGGAGAGGTCTGATCTTCTCCTTGTTTTCGATGTGGGACTGAAGTGCTTCAGTTCCCAGTTTCAGTAGCTTCTGATGCCGTCTTGGCAGAGTGCGTGGCGGCGCGTCAGCGGTGATCGTGGGGAACGCTTGTGCTCAGGCCGTGGCCCGCCTGGCTGCCTATCTGTGGGTTACTCCTTTGACGATAGTTGGTACCTCTGGCGGTACGATGAGGGTGTCTGATTATAGCTAATTATGCTTTGCAACGTACATGTAGGTACAACCAGTAAGGCTACAAATGACCAAAATCCAGCAAACGGGCCACAGCATGGTTCGAGCCAACACTGGCATACCAACTGAGTCATGGCTCAGACCCAAGAAGAAAAAATGAGCACCAGTCATCTTCGCCTCGTCGGCTAGTGAATACACGTGATAGAATCTGTTTTGAGGATCAACATCACAATAGGCGTTGGTGTTTGAAAGCATTAAAGCACAACAAGACCCAAAACGGGTCACCCACAACCAACAACAGAAAATAAAACTAAAAACTGGGAAAAAATTGAAGAAAAACAAAGAACACCCGCCAGGCTTAGACCAAAGCTGGAACAGACCAAACCCAAATCCAGAAACCAAGCCAAGCCCAGATCTAAAAGCAGCTCACACCCGATCCAAACTTCGGCCCCGACCCACTACAACCTCAGCTGCTCTCCGGATCCCATCCCATCCCTCCAACCTTTGCCGTTGATCCATCCGGCCCCCGATCAAGGACTGACCACCGTCGATGAACCATCACAGACCCATGACGTCTCCGTAAGACGAAAAACACCAACCCCTTAGATAAGAAGCCAACTCAGATCGAGATCCAAACTGGAGAGGATCTCCGATCTGCTCGACAGCCGCCCAAACTACCCGATCCAACCTACTACCGGATCAGGATTGACAGCACCCAAAACAGCCCCCTCCCCCTCTGCCGTCACTGGATCTGCAACATTTGACAGCATCGCCTGACCGGCAGACTCAGACAGGCAAGCACCCTCATCTTCCTTCACCACCACAACCCAAGGAGAGGAGCATCGATCGAGAGCAAAAACGGTGGGTGCACACCAAGGACTATCATCTCCCGGATCGGAGCACTGCAGCGAGGGCACCGGCAGCGTCCGACCGGGAGAGAGTACACTTCTCACTTTCAGACTTCTCTTTTCTCTTAGCGCGTTCTAAAGCGCGTGTTACCGAATGGCAGAGATAACTAGACTAAGTTCCACCTCCTTGTTTGTTGGCTAAGCATGTTCTCACATAGCTAGAGGACAGATATGTAATAAATATATTAGTGCCATCTCAAAATTAGGGACCCATCGATAGATGAGGCTGGGGACTTAGTAATTAACTACAAATATGTTTTGCAGAGCAGACGGAGATTGCACAATCAAAAGGAGAAGAAGAGTTGCTCAACTGGGGGGACATACAAATTAAGAAGAAATATACATGGATCGTGGTATGTGAAGTATTGCGATTGCAGCCACCAAATAGTGGAACTTTTAGGGAGGCCATCGCCGACTCATCGCTATGAGCGATATCTAATTCCAAAAGGAATATTGAAGGCACGTACATTACATTACATGTACTGTAGCTTCGTGAAAATCTATATGTACATATATTGGAATATATTGTCTTCATTTCTCGTTTTCATACCTCCTGTGTGCAGTTACATTGGAATGTGTTTGCCACACATAAGAACCCGGAATACGTTCCAGATCCAGAGAAGTTTGAACTGTCAAGGTCTGAAGGACAAGGACCACCTCCTTTCTCGTATGTTCCTTTTGAAGGAGGACCTCGAATGTGTCCCGGACAAGAATATGTTCGATTTAAGATATTGGTTTTCAATTTTTCATGTATAATCTGGTCACCAGATTCAAGTGGGAGAAGGTTTTTCCTGACGAGAAGATGGTCATGGACCCTATTCTTGTTCCTACCAAAGGACTTCCTAATCATCTGTTTCCTCATAATTCATAAATCATAATCATGATAAAAAATGATCAAGAACAACTGCGTCCTTAAACTCAAACCTATAGAGTACGTTTTGACTCGCGGATTCCATATTTTCTGAATTGGTATAGCTACCTCATTTTGGGGCTGTTGGTAAAGTTCCCACATCAATATATTGAACACAACAGTTCAGAGCACTTGTCAAATTCTGTTTTTTTTTTTTTTTTTTCAAACAAAACTTGATTCTTAAAGGAACAACAAGTAAGCCCAAACCAAACAACCCAAAGAAATACTCCACAGGCCCAAACCCGTAACCACCCAAACAGCAACCCAACAAGAAGGGGGACGCTGAAACAGCGTCTGCACTGCTGCAAAAGAATGAGATCGAGAGATCTTGGGAGGAGGCAATGACGATTCCAAGCAAAGAACACCCAAATAACTTCCGTCCAGAAACACAATGAAGAACAACAAATCTCAAATCTCAAATCACATCCGCATCCGATATCATATCATCTTTATGATGCCGTACTTAAAGGTAAATAGTTAAGATCAGCTATATCATCTTGTTAGTAACTCTCCTTTTTTCTTTTATTTTTTCGTGCTGGGAAGTTAGATTAAATTAAACATTCTGTATGCTTATGTATGGACAGAGCAAATGGAGATTGCAAAATTAAAGCAGAAGGAGAGTTGCTGAACAGGGGTACTGATCGACTCATCGACTTGCAGAAGATGAAATATTCATGGAGCGTGGCATGTGAAGTATTGATCGAGGTTGTTGCCACCAATTTTGGGAACGTTTAGAGAGACCATTACCGACTTCGCCTATGAAGGGTATCTGATTCCAAAAGGAATGAAGGTCAATCGGTACATATCGCATGAATAAGCTAGCTAGCTAGGCCTCACGAATTCTTGTTAATTAAGCAAACTGCTCCTCTATTTAATTAATTAATTAATTAATTAATTAATCATGACTAGGTAATGATGCATATATGCAGGTACACTGGAATATGTATGCCACACATAAAAACCCGGAATACTTCCAGGATCCAGAGAAGTTCGACCTCTATCGAGGTTCCAAGGACAAGGACCAGCACATTATTCATATATATGTTTCTCTTGGAGGAGGACCTCGAATGTGATAAACCAATCATTAATTGATCAAGCTGCATGACTTATCTTCTGTTATCTAATACTCATCAATATATATACAATCGTCAGCAACAATTCTTGGTGGGCTTGACAACACTTCATTCAAATCCTTTATGGTATCACGAGCCTAAAACGTCCAACAATTTTTTTTTCCCTTCACCCACCCTTCCCATGGCTACTGCTCCATTATCGTCATCCACCTCTGCTAGGGTCACTTCCTCCACTCAATCTTCCACCATTTCCACCTCCACTCAATCCTCCACCATGTCAACCACATCATCACCTGAGACCTCTCCCTCTGTTACCAATTTTCTGTCCATCAAATTGGATCGTACCAATTATGCACTCTGGTTGGCTCAAATTCTGCCCAATCTCAAGGGTAGAAAACTGATGGGATATGTCGATGGCACTTCTCGTTGTCCCCCTTCCTTTAAAACCGATGTTGCAGGTCAATTCACAGATGAAATCAACCCTGCCTATGATCTTTGGATGGCACAAGACCAGATGGTGCTTGGTTGGATTAACAACTCACTCACACCAGCCGTGCTTGCTACCGTTGCTCGCTCTACTACCTCTTTCTTCACCTGGTCTTCCTTGGCCAAGCGGTTTGCTTCTCAGTCACATAATAGAATTTTGCAGCTTCGAGATGATCTTCTTCGTATTATGAGGGGTACGTAATATGAGTATTTCAGATTTTTTGGATAAAATCAACTCTATTGCGGATAACCTAGCACTTGCTGGCAGTCCAATGAATGATAATGATTTGGTATCAATAATTATGAATAATGTTGGTCCAATGTACGAGACTACTATTAGTTCTGCTCAGGCTAGGGATACCCCTATCACATATGACTCTCTTGAGGCCCTCTTACTTTATGCTGATCGAAGACTCCAAGATCAACAACAAGCTGCTCTTGATGTAAGTTCTATGACCACTGCTTTCCATGCTACTCAAATCTCTAACCACGGACGTGGTCGTGGTCGGTCTTCTCAAATCTCTAACCACGGACGTGGTCATGGTCGGTCTTCTATGTCCCCTTTTGGCACCCGAAACTCTCCATCTCTATTTGGGCGTTGTGTCTCTAATCCTCGTGGGTCTCATTCCTTTGCTGGCCCTCATCGTGGATTCTCTAGTGGCTCATCTATTTTGGGACCTCATCCCTCCTCAACAAATGCATCTCTTCAAGGTCATCCTACATGTCAGATTTGTAATCGTATGGGTCACTCTGCCCTTGACTGTTACAATCATCTGAACCTCTCATTCGAAGGATGTATTCCAACAAAGAAGCTTAGTGCTATGGCAGCTTCTACATCTTCTACATCCTCATCTACTTGGCTTCTGGACAGTGGTGCCAACGCTCATATCACCTCGAGTTTGAGCAACTTGTAGAATCCTAAGGAATATCATGGTTCTGATCATATTAATGGTATAGGTAACACCACAGGTTTATCTATTTCTCATATTGGTTCATCTACTCTCAAAACTGACTCTCCTTGCAGAATTTCGTACATCTATTGAAAATTTATTCTCAAGGAAAATTAAAATGTTTCAATCTGATGAACGTGGTGAACATACATCTCATAATTTTCTTAACTATTTATGCAGGTGATCCAGATAATCGACAATCTATAGGTGGTTATTGTGTTTATTTGGGTCCGAATTTGATTTCATGGAGTTCAAAGACTCATAAAATTATTTCTCGATCGAGTGCCGAAGCAGAGTACCGCCAACTAGCATTTACTGCAGCTAAGATTTCATGGCTTCGTTCAATGTTCTGTGATCTTAGTTTATTTCTCCAATGTCCTACCATTTGGTGTGATAATCTCTCCGCGATTGCTATAGCTTCGAATCCCGTCTTTCATGCTCGCACAAAGCATGTTGAGGTCGATTACCATTATGTTCGGGAAAAAGTTGTCAATAAGGAACTTCAAGTCTTGTTTGTTTCTACTACATATCAGGTAGCTGACATCTTTACAAAAGATCTGTCATCCTCCATGTTTCATTTTCTTGTCTCCAAGCTTCCTGTTCATCCTAGACCACTCAGCTTGCGGGGGAGTGATAAACCAATCATTAATTGATCAAGCTGCATGACTTATCTTCTGTTATCTGATACTCACCATTGTAATTATCTTCTCTTCTCCTAAACGTACAAGTAGATACATTTCTGTTTGCTAGTCTTATCTTTCCTATATGTAGAGTCTCACACTCCTAATACAATTGTACTTGTAAGTTACTCATCAATATATATACAATCGTCAGCCATAATTCTTGGTGGGCTTGACAACACTTCATTCAAATCTTTTAGAATGTTCCCTGGAAAAGAGTATGCTCGATTTTTTTTTTTAATAAGGGTTTAGGCGATGTTAGCTCCTCGGAGGCAAACGATGTAGGGAACAAATCCCACCCTTTATCCCGAAGGAGAGGGGTTTGCCACACTCTGGGAACTCACCGCCTGTCCCCCTATTTTTAATTTATTAATAACATAAAAAGAAAATACAACCTAAAGAAAGGGGAACATAAACCTTACCCCAAAAGCTAAAAAGAAAGACAAAAGGAAGTGAAAAAATTGAAGCAGAACCTGAAATCTCCCCAACTTCCAGATAATTAAACAGCTTGCAAAGCAATTAAAACAGTTGTTAACAAAAATTGCACTATCTGTTAAGAGAAGCCATGAGAAAATGAGAAAATGAGAAAATGAGAAAATGGTTTAAGTGGAAGATGGTTTTTGCAAATGAGAAAATGGTTTAAGTGGAAGATGGTTTTTGCAAATGAGAAAATGATCAGGGACCTGTTTTTACTCCTACCAAAGGACTTCCAATTTGCGTTTTTCCTCACAAGGCTAGGCATGCAAAACATTTTGTGTGTTAAATTTTGTGATTAACTAAGTAATGGACTGGTCAAATACTCAAATTTCATATAATATGAAGGGTTTTAGTGTGTTATCCAAAACATTTTGTGTGTTAAATTTTGTGATTAACTAAGTAATGGACTGGTCAAATACTCAAATTTCATATAATATGAAAGGTTTTAGTGTGTTATCCCACTTACCCAATTAAGTTTTTTTAATTCACTCTTACCCATGAAGACTCTAATAAGGTCTTCCCTAATACCTAATTATGTTTTTTTTAAGACTATTTTACCCTCACCTCTTTGTTACATAGAGAGAGAGAGAGAGAGAGAGAGAATGGAAGAGAAAGAAACCATAGGAAACTTCGCCGGAGCCCCGTCACCGGTCGCAGGAATCTGGTCACCGGCCGCCACCCACCGAACTTCTCTAAAAACCTCCCCGAAGGTCCCCAAAGAGATCATCAAAGATCTCATAGGTCGCCAGAAAGATTGATTACCCCCAAATAGACCTTTATTGCCCTCATTAGACCTTTATTGAGGGGAAATAGAGGTTTATGAAACCGCGCCGGAAGTCCCCAAAGAGGTTGTCGGAAATCTTATATAGGGCCGGAGAGGTTTATTGCCTCCCCCCTCAATAAATCTTTATTGCCCCCCAATAGACCTTTCGGTCGCCTGAATGGGAACTAATCTACCTAAAATTAGACAAATAAAACTTTGATTAAGGAAAAAAACGAGGAGATTACATCAATTCAAAACGTTTATTGCCCCTCAATAGACCTTTACTTCCCCCCCCCCCCCCCCCCCCCCCGATAAAACTTTTTTTTTTTCTTTTTTCCTTTCCTTCTGGGCCTTCTGCCCCCATTTTACCAAAACAAAACAAAACAAAAAATTTGGGCACCCAAAAAATGGTTTGCGCACCCACATCGTCTTCTCCTCCCATCTTCGACTTCGACGGTTGCAGCCCGGGACCTGTAGCATAAGCAGTGGAGGGGATTGCGAAAGAGCAGCAGAAGCAGAGCAGTAGTAGTCTACACCAACCTGTTACTGGCCTCGCCGCCGACAATTGCCTCGTCGACGCTCTGCATTGAGACTGAGTTCGACTCTTTCAGAAGGTCGGCTTGGCGTCGAGCCTGGCCTCGGAGAGTATGACAACGAGTCTCGACGCAGCGATGGCGATGGTGGCAAAGCCAGGTGGAGACGGGGAGAGAGAGAGCCAGCGTTGTGGGCGTCCTGCTGGAGAGAGAGAGAGAGAGGAAAGAGAGTAGCAATGTTGTAGTTTATTAATTAGGCTTAGGGAAAAATGGTCATTTGCTGTTAAATTGTGTAGGTGAGAACAAAAATCTGTTGCTAGGATAAATGAGATAATTTTTGCTCATTTTGGTGCTTTGGGTCAAGGACCCTAATATGAAACTATATGAATTAGCTTAGTTAGCTTGTCTTGACTTCAACAACGTCCTCCTTGATCGTCCTCAAAGCTCATAGGCAATGAAGACTATTACGTTCATGCTTTCTCTGCACTTTAATTTGCTTCTCTCTACGACAAATTTATATAGTAAAATTGCTCATTATAAGCAAAATATAACTCAAAAGTAATTTTGCTTAAAATAAATTCCTACCAACTTAGGGTATGGATGTGTGGGCTTTGGCTCAGTTTGCCTACTCAGTGTGCCTTATCTGACCTAGCGAGGTGGCGGATCGTCACCAAATGGATGTAACCTCCTGACTTGATACAAATTTACGCAAACGTACGTATCATTGTCAAGATAGGGAAGTATTAAGCCCAAAATTATCGTACCACAGGGATTAGTGCTAACCCACAATCCTTGGGTAGTCGGAACTAAAGTAACTAAGCAAATGAAGGAAAATAAAACAAATAAAAAGGCTAATCTAAGGCACCAAGCCTTAGCAATACTCGGCTTTGGTTTTCACCAAAGCCTAATCCAAACTAAGAGCCTAGTGGTGGATATGCACAAATGAGTCGAAATTTGTAGGGGGTTTTGAATTGGGAATCAACTAAATTAAATGCAACCGAAAAGTAAACTAAACAACTAATTAACGAACTAGAAAATTAAATTTGGGTTTTCAAATTAATGGGAACATGGGAGTGTCAGGTGATTCACAATAACTATCTTGTAAACATCGATGCCAATTTCACAAATGCATGCATTTCCTATATGTGTCGAGTCCCGTATCTAGTACCGGTTAAGCCTACTAAACCAATTATCCTTTCGGTGTATTGACTATGCCGGTTAGGGCCACAATCAACTTTCTAACTTAGGCATTACTCCGGTTAAGGCCGCAATATCTAAAATTAGAGGCCTAGAGAGCAAGATAATAGAGACCCAAGCAAGCTTAGCTACAATTAAGCTAGCTAATGGTTACCACACTTAAATCCTGGATGTCATAGACTAATAAGTTGTCAATTTATCAATTTATTCATCACAATTGCTCACAACATAATTTCAAAGGTTAACAAATCCTAAAAACATGCTTCTAAGAACCAATAAATTCGGATTTAAAGCATACATAATGGAAATTTCATTTATTAAAAGTAAAACATCAATATTTATACAAGATGAGTTAGGGGTTCACAACCCTAACTCCCAAAATTGAACTACTCACTATCCATAGTCAAATACATCATCAATAGCAAATAAAATTAAGGAATAGATAATAAGGAAGAGAGAAGAGAGTTAGCTTGGCCTGTTGGTCACTCCTAGCTATGCGCTAGTATGAGCTAAGCAATTTCTTCACCCAACCACTCAAAATAGAGATGTGGTGCTCTTGGTAATGATTCTCTCAAAGGTTTGAGTGAGTCATTCTTGTATTTCAAAAACAAAGGGTAAAGAAATAAGAAAAATAGATCGAAGGGGAGGAGCGGAAGGGCAGCAGCCCTCTCCAAGGCTGTTGTGCGGCGCTGGTAGGTTTCTCTCTCTCTCTCTCGGTGTGCAAGTAAGAGATGAATATATATATGTGGCTGGTGTGTGCACGATAGAGCCAAAGGGGTAGAATGGGTAAGATGATTGATGGGGTGGCTGCGCACATGAGGTTACAAGAGAGAGAGAGAGAGATGAGTTCGTTGGTTGGGATATTCTCTTTCGTGAGAAAGAGGAAAGGGGTAAATAATAAACTGCCATGTGGCAGCATGCTAGTAGCTAGAGAGAAAAAAATTAAAAGATAAGCTAAATGAAAATGAAAGAGGAGCACGTGGGTGGCTGTGAACATGATTAATCAATCAAATGAAATTTGCACACCCCCTTTTACATTCTACACACCCTTCATCTTTTTTTAATATTTCTTATCATTCACTATATTCATCTTCCAAAACTACCATTCTCTCTCTCTCTCTCTCTCCCCCTCCGATCCGAGTCTCAGACCCTCTCTCTCCAATTTGGGGCTTGAGAAACGATCATAGCACCTCGCTCCTCACATTCCTTCCTCAAGAACTGGAGCAGGTCCGCCCTCGCTAGCACATCAAGGTCCACCGTGATCTCATAAAGCAGAAGCACCTAAATTCATTCACACACATTTCATCAATGTCCAAAAACGAAAATTACATAACCGAGATGAATATGCAACCTCCATGAAAGATCAATATCCAACACTTTGATCAGCTCAGCTCTCCTTTGTGGGTCAATCCCAGCTACCCCGTTGATCAATTTATCAGCCGAAACATCCATCTGTATCGGAACGTCGAAACCAGCAAACGCCACGTCACGCCGCCACTCTCCGCCTAGGTACGACAGGTCGCCGAAGCCGGTGAGAGCGGTGTCGTGGAAAGCCGAGCACCCAGAACCCGGACCATGCTGGGGTCGACCATGTGCTTGCCTCCGAGAATCCTGAGGATCATGGTTTTGCCGGCGCCGTTGGATCCAACGATGAGGCATCAGTCGCCGACGTTGAGGGTGAGGGAGAAGTCGTCGATTAGAGGCTTGGCGCCGGGCGGAACACAGTCCCTTAGGGTTTTCCACGGTCACAATCGAATCCAACAACTTCAAAGCGTTGAAATCGTAGACGAAGATCTTGTGGAGAACAACGACGACGATGCGATCGCGGCGGAGCCTGACCGACTTGACCTCGGACCGGAACAAGAGCTCGCTGACGCAGCGGGACTGGCGATCGTCGTAGATCATGACCTTGTTGGGCGGGCAGAACGGGTCGGGTCCGCCGCCGAAGACGGCGAAGTAGTGGCAGTGGAAGAGCATCTGGACGAATCCGACGCCGCCGCGTAGACCGAAGGGGTCGCTGTGGAAGCGGCGGAAGGGGTCGCAGGTGTAGACGATGAAGCCGGAGTCGGTGGCGGCGGAGAAGCAGGTGTGGTCTTGGTTGAAAGCGAGGTGGAGGAGGGTGGTGGGGGATTGGGTCGGGTTTGGACTTGGGGTTGGGGTTTCTGTAACGGACGGGTCAGGTTCGGAGGCGAAGGCCGGTTTGGGTGGAATGAGGGATTTGGGAGCGAGTTTTAGAGGATTGAAACTCGGAGGAGGAGGAGAGAGGGTGGTCATGGTTTTGGAAGTAGAGCCGTTACTGGTTTTTGGTGTAGAGCGGATCGGAGGGGGAGAGAGAGAGAGAGAGAAGGGTAGTTTTGGAAGATAAATATAGTGAATGATAAGAAATATTAAAAAAAGGTGAAGGGTGTGTAAAATGTAAAAGGGGGTGTGCAAATTTCACCCCCCTTAATTAACACAACTTATATTTTGTTTTTGTCGTTGACCACAATAGATTGCGTCGATAATTTTGTTCCTTTGCCGAAAACTTTCATTTACTCTAATTTCGCATCATTTTCTCCTAATTTCCGCAATTCCGCTTATTACCTACAAATAAATAAAAATAAATTAATTACATAATAATTGACTTGAGGACCAATCTAATTAGAGTGTTTTAGATATAATTATACGCATAAAAATACGTGTAATCACCTCCTAGTGGCATGATGAAACAAAATGTCACTGGTAGTGAATCCGGTCGGTAACACAGTGAGAAAACTGTTTTAAATGTCTAATTGCTCTTTATGAACATCATATTTCCGATATGTCACTTTTATTGTAAAGTAAATAGAGTTATTAATGTTGTAACCCTTGTTAATTGATGCACTTTAAAATTAAAAAAAAAATTCGCAAAATTATTCCTAAGCGTAGGTTAATTGGTTGCATGACAACTTTGTATTTGTATTTCAACTAGGTTGCAGCTGCGTATTATATATGCAACTTAAAACGTGTAAAATAACTATAATTTCCATCTGTGGTTGGCTCTAGAATACTATACTTGGATCTATCTGTTACGCACATGGATCCGAGTTAGTTGTTAATGGTTGGTGCGCTCCATAATTAAATTTAAGCCTAGCCTCGCAGCAAGAACCTTAAGCATTATGGGACTAAAATTAAGTTTACCTTACATGTGCACAGTTTTTATCATTAATTATTTGGCTTATTATAAGTTGGGTGTGTATTCCCACGAAGACGTTCGTCGGTGATTATATATAACGCTGATTACTTTGGAGCAGCTTTAAAAACTATTATCTGCGATCTATCTCAGATCGACTTGCTTGCTTTAAGTTTAATTAATAGCATTGAGCCATGGACGAACTAGTCCCACAGCTACATATAAACTAGTCAGCTGGATGTTGTTGATCGATTTTGTAATAAATTAATTCGGATGTTATTCAATTCACACGGATCAGACTAACAGCAACTCTCACAGCTTCAGCTTCTTTATAACTTCAATTTCCTATTTTACAATAATCACTAAAATCTCCATAATTTTAGAGATTTGCTGTAAATTTAGAGAATTTGGTTTTCTCTTTCCTCACTTTCCCTAAAATAAGGATAGTTATAGGAAATCTGTTGGAGCAAAAGAGGCTTATTTTTCTCTAAAATAGAGAAAAATAAAAATATAAGAAAGCTGTTGGAGTTGCTTAGTATGATATATATATACCTAAATTTCCAAATTAGTATCGAAAGCCAAGGTGGGTGTGATTTTCCACAAACGGGATTTATATACACCTAGAGGAGTAGCTGTACCGCAAAATTATCGAACTAGATCTCAGAGTTTTGAGATGGAAATGGAGATGCTTATCCTTTCTGTGCTAGTTCTCTTTGTTTCTCTCTACTATCTTTTTCGTATGTTGAATAGAAATGCTAGCAAAAATGAAGTTCATCATCATAATCATCAGCTTCAGCTCCCACCAGGAAGCTCAGGTTGGCCCATCATCGGGGAAGGCCTTGCTTTTTTGATGACAGCCAAAAGGGGTGTCCCGGAGAAGTTCATAGGAGAAAGGAGGATCAAGTACTCATCATCAGATTCCAAAAGCAGCAGCTGCAAGGTGTTCACCACATCGTTGCTGCGTGAATCCATGGCGGTGCTATGTACTGCCGCTGGAAACAAGTTCCTGTTTTCGAACGAGAACAAACTCGTCAAGTCATGGTGGCCTGCTAACATCGACACCATCTTTGCCAGCTCCAACAAAACAAACACCGCCGAGGAGTCCATTCGTCACCGCAAAGTTCTGTCTCCGTTTCTCGGCCCCGATTCTCTCCGAAAGTACGTAGGGATCATGGATACTGTCACCAAACGTCATCTGGACCTGTTCTGGTCGGATCAAAAACAAGTCAAAGTTCTAGCCCTAACAAAGATGCACACCTTCACATTGGTGTGTAAAATCTTCTTAAACGTGGAGGATCCAGCAGTGATTGCCAAACTAGAGGAGCCAATTCAGCGTATTGCAGCAGGCTTCATTTCATTGCCCATAAATCTGCCTGGCACAGCATTCAACCGAGCCATCCAAGCATCCAAGCAGGTCAGGAAGGACCTTGAAAATATGGTTAAACAGAGGAGAATAGATTTAGATCTGTCTGTGGCAGCAGATGATGAAAATAATAATAATCATGATTTGATGTCTAAGTTGCTGCTGGAGAGATATAGCGACGGCCAACAAATGAAGGAAACCGACATCGCCAACAAGTTAAATGGTCTACTCATTGCTGCTTATGACAATGTATTCATCACCTTGTGTTCTATCATCATGTATCTATCGGAGCTTCCTACAGTTTATGATGCCGTCCTTAAAGGTACTTACAGATTAAAGCATTGTTTTCTTTTTTGGACAATCTAGCTACATATTTCAAGCATAATTTAATCCTCTATCCATCATATCTATTATACATCTATCTTCCTATTTCAATTTCCAAACTGATATATCTCCGGCTGATTATAAATTACAATGTCTACTATGTGAATGTGTGTACTTGTACAACATTACATTCTTAACGATCTGTCTCCTAATCAAATTTATATCTGGATCTCTCCTCTCTCAATTAATTTTTGACCGAAGTATGTTTTCACCTGGTAGTTAATTAGCTATATAGAGACCTATATAAAGACATCTATACATATATCGAGTACTGGTTCAATTCAATATATAATCAAGTACTTGCTGGCCCGGCCTGCCCGCCACAAAGCAAGTGACCACTCTCATACTTGGTTTATCAGTCAACTAATTACAGTAATACTAAAACGTAGAAATGAATCTCTCTTATCAGAGCAAATGGAGATAGCAGATTCAAAAGCAGAAGGAGAGTTGCTCAACTGGGAGGACATACAAAAAATGAAGTACACATGGAATGTCGCATGTGAAGTGTTGAGATTGGAGCCGCCAAATCCTGGAACTTTTAGAGAGGCCATGACCGACTTTGTCTATGAAGGATATCTGATTCCTAAAGGAATGAAGGTTTGTACATGTATAATACATTCATAATATATAATAATATGTGTGTGTTGGTTTCTCTAGCTATGATTAAAAGTTTACACTCATGAATTGAAATGAACTATTTATGCATGCAGTTATACTGGAGTGTGTTTTCGACACATAAAAACCCAGAGTACTTCCCAGATCCGAAAAAGTTCGACCCATCAAGGTTCGACGGAGGAGGACCAGCTCCTTTTTCGTACGTCCCATTTGGAGGAGGACCTCGGATGTGCCCTGGAAGAGAATATGCTCGCTTTACGATTTTGGTTTTCATGCATAACTTGGTCACCAGATTCAGGTGGGAGAAGGTTTTTCCTGAAGAGAAAATGGTGATGACCCCATTTCTTCTTCCTACCGAAGGACTTCCAGTTCGCCTTTATCCTCATCCATCAACATCATCACTGTGAGCCAAACGGACGACAACGTGGACTCACACACTGCCACCATGCACGCACACCAAGTATCTATGTTAAGCAGTGGTTGGTTTAATACAAATAGCTAGCTACTTCAACTAGCTAGTTTGTTATATTTATGTATATGAAGGGAATTAATATGTACAAGAACCTTTTTTTTTTTTTAATCAAACTCAAATCGGGTGTCAATATATAATGTAATATGTACAAGACCCTTATTCCTTCGACGTTGGATGGATCTGAATAATTTTGATGGATATATGGCACAATATATGCATGCATACAGCATACTAACTATATATATTGAAGCGAAATATTGTGTACAACTTTCCATTTCTATTCATAGTTTTGCTTTTTACGTGCAACTTCAATTCAATTTTCATCACGTGTGTTAAAATAGTAAAAAAAAACTCGTGTGTTATAAGTTATAACACATAGAATAATGGAAAATGATCAGCTAGACTTTTCTGTGTCAGAGGTATATAAAAGTTTATAATTGGTTGTTTTTTGAATCAAACCCAAATCAAGAGTATATCATTCATCTAAAGCCAGAATGGGTCATTACATATCCTCCCTCTACCGTCATGTTGTAGATAAATAATTTGTGGTTGTGCCACAACGATACATAGATTAGGTCAACTCATTTAACAGTTCCATGCTCACTAAAAAAAGGAAGCCTATAAACTATGTTAACACCACAACATAGTAAATAGGTGAAGTAACTAAGACTCCTTGACGCTTACTAAAAACTAACAAGCATAGATCCCAAAAGGGAAATTTTATTCACACACCTCTAAATACACATCCCTTTTTTCACACACCCAACATCACATTTTATGGGTAAGTTAAATTACCAAAAGAGATATTTATAGGGTGCGGCTATTGCCACCCTACCATTTTCTTAGTTCACCCTACAAACATTTGAATTATTAAAAAACTATATTATCCAAGTGCAAAATGACTAATAAGTACAGTAATTTTCTAAAATTCAAATATGTAAGAAAAAAATAATAATAATTAATTAATACAAACACTACTTAATTTCTCATTGGATAATATTAGTCTTTATCTTTCTCCACCCAAATTTGAATTTATTACTTTTTTTTTTGTCTTTTTGTTGCCTCCTCATTGTTAATTCGTTATTCAATTCACAAAACTATTACTTTTAACTTCATCAAAATCTTTGCAATATTCTTTGTGAACACTGAAAGTAAAAATTTAAAACACGAAGAAAACAAAAATCAATCTCTTCTTCATTGATCATATATAGTTGTAAATTTACTAATCTTTTTACAGAGATTGAAATAGAGAACATTGGAACTGAAAGAAAAAATTTTAAAAATGGGAGTAAATCAGATTATGATTTTATTAGAAAACTTTAATAAATTTTAATTCTTTTTATGAGTATAAATTAAATAAGAGATTTTCGTTAAAAATATTTATTTTTTAATTGGATATGTCATATAAGGATATTCTGAGAAAGAAAAATGGGTTAAATAAGTAAATTTAATAATTGAAATTAAAATGTAGGGTGTAATGAACAAATAGGGTGAACAAAGAAAATTATAGGGTGGCAATAGCCGCACCCTATTTATATTAACAATAAAGAAACATAGTTGGAATTAATAAATATATGCAGTTTTTTTTTTGTTTCCAAGTCTACCGCAGATGGATATCATGAATTTGATTCTCAATAATTTAGCATGCATGGAATCGAGCCTTCTTATCAATCTAGTTTCAAAAATGTACTAACTGTCCAAATGATATGGACAAACAAGAGCAAGTGAAAACCGTTGAAAAATTCCTCAAGAACTCTTGTGATGTATTGTTTTGTTTCGCTCCAATTTCATCATCAGTAGTTCACAAATCTCAACAATTGGCATATGAATATTGTCTTGGTCAAGTCCTCAATGACAAGCAATTCCCCATTGGCATTTGAGTATGTTCAACCCAACAAGTGAAAAGCAATTAAAACATTCTTTGAGTGCCATTGTATTAACTTTAGTGATGACCATGTGATTTATCGAAACTCTCACATTAAGCTATTGAGGAATTGATGCTGAGTCTTCTAATGTAATATGCTATTCTTTGGGTCTCGTTTTTTTTTTTCAACTGCAGCAATGCAATAGGTAGTCTGTTTTTCTTATAAAAAAAAATAGGTAGTCTCTTATCAGATATTTATCTCAATTTATTTCAGCAAAAAAAAAAATATATATGTATTTAATGAAAAGATATTGTGTAGTGTGAATGAGGATAGTTTAGGAAGTTTGGGGTTGTGTTTCTAGTAAAATATTAAAATAAAAAAGTTAATAGATTGTGTATTAAGTAAAAGATGTGTATCTATCATTTAGCAATGTATAAATAAAATTTCTCATCCCAAAATAAAAGGGAATTATTAGAAATAAAAATAACTAAATATTGACCCAATATGCCCAAAAGAGCAAACGGGCCTTCAGGTAGTATTCAGGCCCAACAGACCAAGCCTTCATGTGGGCCGTTTCCAGCCCCTGGCCCAATTCTACAGCTACAACCGATTAAACCTTTTGATAATCGGTTGTATAAGCTTCTGAAAGTGAATATAATAGAATTAGTCCCCGTTTGGGATTGCTTCGCTTTAAAAAAAAATCAGTTTTGTTTAAAATTTTAGATTTTATTGTGTTTGGTAAATAAATAAAAAGCAACTTTAATTAAAAGTTATAGGTCACTGGCAGCAGATTTTAAAAGCAATCTAGAGGTTGATTTTAGAAGTTGCTGTGGATCAAAACACGTTCTGAAGTTGTTTTATCTACTGACAGTACTTTTATTTACCAAACACGAAACTGTTTTAATTCACAGCTGATTAGTCTCACAACACACCAACAACAATTTTTTTTAAAAGTCACAGTAATCCAAAACTAGTCCTAAGCACTTGAACAATAATACTATTAGTTTGTCCTGTGAGAGTAAAAGTTTGTCATTTCCGTAATGTTTTTCTTTGGTCAATCAATTTGTTATCTCGTACAATATATAGAAAGTTTCAAGTTGCAGCGTCTCCCGATAAGTCTAGCCTGTGTTTAACTCAAGTGAACAAACTCTGTGGTACAACACAAGACCAGACCACCGGATCGAGCTAGAAATGGAGGTTGTGTTTCCTCCACCTACAACGTCTAACAAGTCTCTCCCCATCTTTATTAATTCCAAGCCCACACCAAGACTGCGCTGTAGTATCATCATCTCCGAAATCCAGGAAATCCGGGTATGCACCAACCGGAGTTGCCGTAGACAAGGTTCCATGCAGACCCTTGAGACCATCACGGCCCTCGCTCCCCCCACAGTCGCCGTCAAGTCCTGCGGCTGTTTGAGCTGCTGCGGCAACGGCCCCAACCTCGTCGCGCTTCCAGCTGGCACTCTGGTCGGTCATTGCGGAACCAGGGCTCGAGCCGCCGAGGTCCTCGTGGCACTCTGCGGGGGAGCTTGGGATTCCGACGCTGCTGACAAGAGTTTGGAAGCGCTTGCGTTGAGGAATAAAGCTGAGATTGAGCTCAACAACAACAACAATTTCTCTCAGGCTGAGCTCTTCCTCTCACAGGTCCTTAATTACTTGTAATTTCTAGTTACTAATTACCAAGTACTAATTAGGATGAATGTCTAGTTACAATTTCAATTTCAGTTTCTTGAATTTCTGGTGGTACGTGGCTTGTTGCAGGCTATAGAATTAAGGCCAATTGGTGGCATCCATATTACATACAAGGACAGGTAATTAATTAACTTGAGTGTTAGGGCGCTATCAGTTAATTAGCTTAATTATTTTGATGTTTTACCTTCCCCTGTCCTATCATGTATATATCTTGATTGATTTCCTTCAGTGCTTCATTCCTTCAATAATCACATACAGGTCTGTTGCAAGATTAGCACTGGGAAATCATTCTGGGGCTCTTGAAGATGCCGCACAAGCTTTGGCATTAAATCCTATTTATCCGGAGGTGCTTCTTTTAGCTTAGCTACCTAGTTGCATAATCGCATACTCTTCTTCTGACCATATATATTGTTGAATAAATCTATACAAAGTCTTTTTATTTCGCTTAAAAGTTCGCTATGAATTGCATGTTGCAGGCTTATATTTGCCAAGGCGATGCATTCTTGGCAATGAGTCATTTTGATTCAGCTCAGAAGTCATATTTGACAGCTCTACAGATAGATCCTTCTATTCGACGCTCCAAATCTTTCAAGGTATATTATAAGACCCGTATATCCATAATGTTAGGACATAGGACGGACAGAGATTAAAGATCATCTTGGTTCATAATAAAGCTTAGAAGTTAGTTTTGGTTACAAGAACTTTAACTTGAAGATGCATCAGCTTGAAAGAGGCAGGGGGCCTCCTGGCCATATTTAAATGACCAACTACTCATGTATTGTTGTTTTCGGGTTGAAATTAATTGTATCGATCTCCTCGCAAGTGTGTTCATATAACATTTCTAATTTCTTCATGGAAGATCTTTTGCAAAATTGCCTGCACTCATTTGTTTGTTTTCCTTATTTAATTTTATGATCTCTGCTCAGCTATATCCTCAAATAATCTATTAAGATCTGCAATCATATTTTCTCAACTACTTATGCTGCTATGCAGGCTCGGATTGCAAACCTCGAGAAACTCACTGCTGTACCTGATTAAGTCTTAAGATCTCCAATGTCTCTGAAGTCTTGTATACATCAATTACAGAACTGTGCTGATAAAAGTCATAATGTTCAGACTCTTTGCAGGTTTGTCTGTGTCATTCATTTTATGCATGCTGGAGTTCATATTATAGGTCTAGCATGCATGATAAGTTCAACATTCATACACAATAATTATAGTGACAATAAAAGAATTTATAGAAGAAGAAGCAGCTACTAGTCTCTTTTGTACCTCTGTAGTATATATGAGATGGTCAAGATTTGACAATAATATTTAGATCGAGATTGGAATTGAGTGCTCAATGTTGTTTAGAACGCTGTTTAGCTCCCCTTTCACTTGGAACTGTAAGTTGTACCCTATGTAGCTCTGATTAATTGGTAAGATGTCTCTTTGAGAAATAAACAAGTATCTTGAATGGCCTCTAGCAATAAGCATATAGGTGGGAGAACTAAAAATATTCAGACGTACTATATATTGAATAGCCACTAGCTATAAGCATAAATGGATCTTCAACTCAAACATAATTTTAAGGCATGATCACAATGAAGTGTAGAGGGTACACCACGGAGTTCATCCTTACAAACGATAACTAAATATAAAGAGATCGATCATTAGATAGTTATTCTCTAATTCCAGTCCATAGGTTCAAGTTTCTGAAGCAATCGGACACCATCATCAAGCATTCAAGCAGTAGAAGTTGGGTTAAGTCCACATAGAAACAAGTCTATGTTCTTGACCTTTCCCCACCAACTAGAACCTTTCTTGTCAGTGCCAGTACCCTTCGTACCAGTCCTCGTCCCAGTACCACCTCTCCTCTTCATCTTTCCTATTTGAAAGCAAACGTGCAAATCCACCTCATTACTACTTCTACCACGAGTCTTCTTCTTGTTGTTGCTACTATTCTTCTCTTCTTCAAGTGATCCTAGTTGTGAGTGATCATTGTTGACAAGTTGCTGGTAGTACTCCTTGTTCCGCTTCTCCAACCCATAAATCTGTCCCTGAAGGTCCTCTATCTTACGGCTGAGCATGCTGACCCTGCGGTCCTCTCTCATTTGGAGCAAATGCCTAGCTAGCTCACCGGCCTTCCTCCTCATGAACAGAGACTCGGAGGCAAGCGCTTTGTTCTCTTCCATCAATGCACCCACTCTGTAACCCAATTTAGCATTCTCATTCAGTAGTATGAGCCTTTCAGACTCCAAAACCTCAAGCAAGCTCTTCTGCAACTCTATCTTCCTCGATGATTCATTTTGTTGCCTCTCCGATGCATTGACCTCATGAAGTAGGATATCGCATTCCACATTTTTTATCACAATCTCCGCGACAATTGCGTCAAAACTTGACACCATGGTGGTATCATCATCATCATCTTGAGCAAGTAGTGATGTGGGAAATTGCTGATACGAGAGGGAGCTCTCCACATCTGAATCATTCTGGCTAGTCTCATATTGATCTTGCTGGTCATAGTAATCATAGTATTCAAAGGTTGAGGTTTGAGAAGATTGTCGACGAGGAGGATGAAAAATCTGACTCTGACTCAGACTAGTAGTTTTGGCGATTGTTTGAATGTAACGGTCAGAGAGAGTGAGATAGGAATTGTACAAGTCTTGAAGTAGGGATAGCAGCTGAGGGCGTGTTTTGTAGTAAGCTTCAGCTCGCTCCGCGAAGGTGTCCCCAGTGTCTTGATCTTGAGGAGTTTTAGTACTTTTACTGTTACTGTTAAATGCTAGCATCTTCATCCTCTCTTCCACATCTGACATAAAAACAAAATAGAATCAGATGATAAAAGGAAACAAACAAATAACCTACACATATCAAGTTTTGAGTTTGACGGGAATATAGAGTGACTGGAGAATTTGAAATTATGGATAGTAAAGCCAGGGATATTACAAAAGAGGCTCGCTTTAACCCTAGTACTGATCGAGTTGGTCTTGTCTGTAAAGTAAGGTCAGGGTCATGGAGCCGAACCCAACCAGAAAACAACAAAATGAACAAGGCCGGCCCGTTTCCATTTGCGCCCTTTGATTGACACTCACACCAGCACGCGTACGTGTCACACTTCTCTTTGGTCTTTATCCAGATTACCACTTGGAAGGAAGGATGGGTTAGGCCCCAAAAGAATCAGCTATGGAACACAGAATATATTTGACCAAAAACAGCGGCACAGCATATTTGATACAGTTTCACAAGCATTACTGGTAAATCTAAATCTAACCCCATGATGAATTTGAAATGAAGGATCCGTCTACCATGTAGAAGAAACAAACAAGCTAGGCCCCAAAAATTTGAATTTCCAAAAGAGTTAAAAGATGAAAAATGTTATTCGTTCACAATAAATAAGAGGGCCAAACCAAAGCTAGCTTGGGGGTCCTCCTGGAGAAATGTGCTCTGAAAGAGACGCATAGACGGAAAGGTCATTGTCTCCCAAATCAACAAAATCAATTGTATTCTGGTACAAGGCCAAGGCTTCTTTCACTTTTTACAGTTTACAACTTTACATATACTAGACTCAGAAGCTCTGTCTCTTGTTTTTGAAATTCAGGGTTTCAAAATTCAAAATTTGATTTGTAGACAAAAGTAAAGCAGAAAGAAGAAGAATTAAATTAGGCATGCTAATAATGGTTAATAATGCATAGCAGACCAGAAAACAAATAAGGGAAGAAATTGAAGACAGAAATATAATTATGAGGGTGGTACGTGGTAGATAGATAGATAGTAAATGAAGGAAATAATGGAGCTAGGTACGTACCGGCAAGGTTGGAGAGGAGCCAGGTCGGTTTGGCGGTGGTGGCCGTGGTGGTCGGGGCGGTGCTTAAGCTCATCTTCCTTGTGCTTGACAACGTTGGACTAGTCGGAACTGACTCCTGATGAATTTGAACAGAAGAAGCTGATGATGGTGGTGTCGTCGGTTTCTCCATTGTCAAATTTAAAACCCACCACGTCGACGTTACTAACAGACACAACCGTTTCAAGTTTCAAATTTGCATGCTCTCGAATCTCAAAAGAATAAAAAAGGCAAAACTGAATACGAAGTTGAAAAAAAAGGATGGAGAAGACAGGAGAGGGAGAAAAGAAGAAAATGGAAACGAAGAGAGCAGCGTACGTACAATGATATGAATTGTGTTGTGAGGAAAGGGAGCCCTTTGCCGTCTGCAAATGAAGAAGGACGACCAACATCAATAATGCACCAAGCGCAGATCTCGAGAAGCAAAATCACAAAATACTAATAGCACGCAAGTGAAAAGTGAAAACAGAAACACCAGCAAGCTAGTCTTCCAAACCATGTACGTATGGTCATTTTCAATCAAATCAATAACATCACATTGCTCAATTCCCCATATATATATATATATATATTAATTCCAACCAAAAAGAGCCATCATTTCTCTTTATTTATTTCTTTTCTTCTTCCTCTTCTTCCACCACCACCAGTAATACTTAACCAGATTAACTAACCAACTAATCTTAGCTTTGAGACTTCGATCAAAATTCTCGGAATCTCGATCAGCCTGCAGAGTTTCAGAGGAGGCGAGGCTAGGATGTCTTAATTCAGAAATTTAAGCTGATCTTGCAAGCATAAAACAACAACAACAACAGCAGCAGCAACAAAAAACGAATAGAGATCCAAAGAAACGTGCATACAAATTCTACTAATTATATGAATGAAAGCATGAAGCAGAGAAAACTTAGACGGGCATATAAATCGAAAAATCTGAGTGTCTGAGAACAGAAATGGACATGAGATGATTTTGATGATGAAAAAGAAATTAAGAGATGGAGGAGTATAGTAATTATTAACTAATTACCGAAATGAAATTTGAAAGACGAGCAAGCTTCAATACTCAACTACTGGTTGGATGAACACGATTTCTGATTGAAATGCTACGCCAAGCCAGCTACTGGTAACGTATGTATGCAAGTTAATTCAGTACGTGTGGCTTTGACTCTGTAAGAGTCTTTGAGAAGCAAATTAAAGGTAAAGAGTTGCCATGGCCACGCTTCTCTACTGCTAAAAGGAAACAAACACACAAAATCAATCTCACCCAAAATTCCGCAACGACTCCTTTTGTACAAATTTTGTATTTGAATTTCAGTCACTCAGGCAAGTACGTGTCTTATATTCCTTTTTCAAATGTTGTTTTCAAATTTTCTCTTTTTATCTTTCCTCTACACTTCATTTGGTAACTATTTAAAAATTTCATGAATTAATAAGACATCAATTACTTGCATCGCTTTAACCTTGGAGATTTTCTTACTTTTCTTTACCTCGGAGATTAAACAAGGTAATAGATTACATGCATTCCACCCAAAAGAAACGAAAAATGGAAAATGCAAACTTGATGGACGTAGTAGTAACGATTATTTATCCTGCAACTGCAAGTATTAACATGTTAGTTAGTATAGAGACAACCACTTGCAAGCAGTGCCATAAGATCCAAGCTGATTAAGTAAGCATAAGTTTATTCTACGTAGCCAGAGAAACAGAGCTAACTGAGTTGAATAAGTGATACGTGGCCATGATTCTCTGGAACAACATCTCCTATCGATCAACCGCTCGATCGATCCATCCCAATCCCTCCTCCTTCTTCTTCTTCAATTCCTCTTTCGAACATCAGATCTCCGCTTCCTGCAAATCCAAATTTAAAAAAGAAATGAAGCAGCTGAAGTCTGAAGAAATACAACAACCCCCTATAACAAAGAGAGGAGAGAGCAACTCCCTGCTTCATGAGTCGGAAACACTTGCTACGTAGTAATTAACATCCAAGAGCCTATCCTAGACTATAGAAATGGGCCAAGTGTCATGGATTGTCTTTTAGACTACTGGGCTGGGCTTAAAGGATTCCAGGTTGACCTTGCTAAACCCGTAATAGATGCAGTAAAGCCCATCATTATTTTTCGTTTAATCATCATTATTCTTCGTTTATTCTCCCAAAAAAAAAAACAAAATCATCATTCTTCGTTTAAGTTTTGCGTCTAAAAGCCTTTTCTTTTTTCTTGTTCCTGTGTTGGGGCTTCTTATAGTAAAATTATTAATTATATATGACAAAAATTCAAGAAGGCAGTGCCTGTAAATCTGTAATTCTATGATAAAAATCCAACACGCTAGCTCCTCAACTTTTTCTGGTCCTCTTTAGCTTTTCCCATTGCTATCTGGCATGGGTCCAGTTATAATGCTTCGGTGACTTAGTCCATTTAGAATGTCTAGCCTCTATCCAGTAAATAAACTTAAAGAGCCTGACAACACTCCCTAATTTACCAAATGATTTGTGATTTGGAGCACCGTAGAAGTTAGAACTTAATTTCGATCACTTTTTTCATTCATTAAAAGTGCATTAAAAGTGAAAAACGTTCAATCCTATATGACCTTTGTCCGGCCTGTTCTACAGTTACACTTAAAATACCTGATTGGGCTTGCTACTAAGTTCCCGTTTTAAGCTCCACAACACACATCTGCCTAAGTAATTAGATATATTAACCACTGCAAGTGGCTTAGTGGTTCTTGCTTAGTTGGGTGTGCTCCCCAACCTAGGTTCGAACCCCGAAGCTGTCAAAGTGGTCAGGCACTGTGCTGCAATGCACAGTTGGAGCATTTCACATGCGCCGAAGGAGTTTATCTTGGGCCTAGAAAGCCTTTGGGTTCCCCTTGACAAAGTCAAAAAAAAGTGAAAAACGTTCAATCCTATATGACCTTTGTCCGGCCTGTTCTACAGTTACACTTAAAATACCTGATTGGGCTTGCTACTAAGTTCCCGTTTTAAGCTCCACAACACACATCTGCCTAAGTAATTAGATATATTTCTCAAGTCTGCTGCAGACATGGATCCGCAATTAATATAAAGTATATGAGACGAGAGCGAGACAGTGTCGCCAAAAATTGTGATTGTTTTTTCAGCATACACGGACCTTTGCATTTACATATGGGCTCAATATGGATTTAGTACCTGTCTGACCAGCAACCCATGGTCGTGGAAATTAAGCAAATTAAGCTAGCTAGCTAAGTGATGTTAATTTACAAATCAGCAAATGGAGGTGGTTGTTGTTGGATCATTGTCTAATACATATATAATCTAAAGAAAACAAAACTCTTAACAGAAAGATTCCATAACACATAGATTATAGATCGAGTTCCAACAAGCACCATAAATTAGAGTACCTCAAGAAATTTAAAATGGGCGCGGTTTAGCTACCAACTGCTATATATATGTATTAACAAACAAGAGAGAACTAAGTGCAGAATCTCGATCGATCCACTTTTAATAAACTCCCTAGCTTCTGTGTTCTTTCTTGCAACTAATTATAATCCAACACACACTGACTGAATGACACTTGCATATAAAAACAAGCAGATATATATAATACAACTAAGAACAATTCAGATTAAAAAAGCTAACTAACTAATTAATTATTGAAGTAGGTGACTAGAGACCACGGTTAACCATGTCCCTGAAACGTTGATCAGATTCTAGCCTCTGAAGCCTTATCTGATTATTGATCTTGTTGATGAAGGCCTCCGCCCGCTGGTTCAATTCGTCCTGAGTCATGGACTTCTCCCTTATCATGGACACCCTGTCGTTAAAAGTGTCCGACTTCTTCAACTCTTTCCGAGCCCATGCCACTCGATCATCAACAACATTATTATTATTGTTGTTGATGTTCTCATGATGATGATCATCTAACTGATCCTCCTCAACTAGCTCCCTGGCTGGAACAATACTACTTCTCACCAAGCCAGTCGTCCGAGGCGGCGTGTCCCAAGTCTCACTCTTTTTTAGATGCTTGCATATCGGTTTGCCTTGCCTTTCCATAATGGCATTCCATGTGGTGTCCAATGTGTTGTCTTCCACCTCTTCCTCGGTGACCGGCTTCTCCGTCAAGCAAGAGTCCTCCGAGGAGGAGGGTTCCTCCGGTGAAGGGTTGGTACGAATGGATTCTTCTTCTTCTGTGGAAGCTTGTTGTACTATGTGGATGTCATGCCAGCTGATCATTTCATTTGAAAATTGATGAGTAAGCAAAGACGGTAGAGGAGAAGTAGTTGCATTTTCGGAATGACTACTACTTTCGATCTTATTGCTGTTGTACTCTGCCGTACCATCAATAAAAGTACAACAGTCATCTTCATGATCAGTACTAGTGGTCTTGGCATTGTTTAGGTTATTAATGGAGGTGTAGGAGGAGGGCACAGATGAGGGGTGCTTTTGCTTTTGCTTTTGATTTTGATTTTGGAATGTGGAGGAGGCAGCGATGATTATGATGATAAAATTGAGAATGATGTAGATGTAAAGTGGAGATAGGCAGTAGCTTCTGATTGAGGTCCAGAGGTGGGGAAGAGTGGAAAGAGTGAGATTAAGGAGGTAAGGAATGATTACCACTTTGAAAAATACCATTGTGGACACTATTCCTACACAGAGCAGTAACAGCTTTCCAGCCCAGACTGCTGTTTCCAATCTTGCTCTTTTCAAAACATCCCCCATCATTTTGGATCAACTTGGTTTTTCGAAAAAAACAAAACCACAGAAAACCAAAAAATAAAAAAAAAAGGTTCAAGCTTTAGCTAGCTGGAATACTGGATGTTAACGTATGAACTGAAGAAGCTAGCTGGCTGGATTAGCTAAAAATTAAGTAAGAAGAGGTGTCAAAAACGATCAATCTTCTACATGAAATGAAAGGCAAACTGGATCTCTTAAAATGAGGGAAGATATATAAATGAAAGGAGACGACCCAAAATAGCATCTAAAACTGCCATTTCAATCAGGGACCTTGAAAGCAATTAAATCCATCATCATCAGCAATTAATTATACGTAATCAGTACCTCAAACAAATCACTAGCTACTCTCCGGCCAGTTGATGAAAATCCCGCCGCGAGCAGATCGGTGGAGTGATGAAGGTGTAATTAACAACTAATTAAGGATCGATCACATAAAAAGTTGGATCATTAATTCCCACGAATGCATAATTAATTACTACAAAAACATGAAGTTGAAAGTGAAGCTAGCCAGCTAGTAGCTATGCTAGGAGATCACATAAGAGGAACAAAAGAAGGAACATTCAAAGAGAGAATGACTGACTGACTCCGACGTTCATAAAGAGGTACGAATGGCCAGGAAGTAGTAAAGCAAAGATGCAGTAGTAGTTTGCACAAGGTCGACTAACTTGCATCTCGATCTCTGATTGATCGATATTGGTCCGTACGGCAAGGATACCAATACCAGGGGAGGCCTGGGAGAAGAGAAGAAAGAGATGGAAAAAAAGCGAGCTTTGCTTGGTTAATTAATGAAGGAATTGAAGCATATAAAGCAAAGCAGACACTATCTAGCTATATATACATGCCATGGGGTAGAGGCAGAGGGCTGTGCTTCATGTGGGCGAGACTCGCTTAACCTCCACACAACTCTACTTCAACCTCGATGAGATCTCTGCCGTCCAATGTTCAAATCTTCTGCTGAACTGTTCGACGTTTAAGATATTAATTTTACCCTTTTCTCTTGTTTTTTAAATTATGGTCATGGACTCATGGCTGATGTCCCATCAAAAGCATGTTAAAAAAATGGCATATATATGCAATTTAACCAAACCTGATCTTCCATTAAAACGCCGCTTTCATCCGCGGTCCTGTCGATTAGTCCGGCCCTATTTGTATAAACAATCATACTAGTGGAGAGTGGAGTGGAGCCGCCGATCATTACCCTTTAAACAACGGACCTATATTAATTTACACATAAAGCTAGCGCTTACCGGACATCTGGCCTTCCTTTGCTGTAATGTATACCAACATCAATCATTATAACCGCTAGTCTTAAATATAGCTCTACATGCATGGTAACATTTAGATTCTCTTAACCCCTATATAATTTACGGGAGTGTATTCCATGCACCTTCAGTGCATGGGGACTTGCAATATGAATGGATGTAATTTTTTTGATATTAAAATATATAAAGAGGTGGATTAGATGAGTGGCTGTTATTTTTTTAGAAATTAAAATAACCGACAGTGCGCACTGTCGGTGCATACAATCCTCTCCAATAATTTACTTGACTAAACATCTTAGCTAGCTTGGATAATGAATATTAGGTGGTACTGATTTTACAAATATCTCTAGGTAATGTGGGGTCGTTTTGTAGTTTGTAGTGATGGAAAGAAGTGGCCAACTCCTCCCCCGATCGATAAGCAAGCTAGCTAGAGATGGGGTCTCTTACTTGTGTGAGTTGTCTGACCCCCGGGAACCATGACATGCACTACTGGTGTGCGCTAGCCAGCCACCTCACTCACCCACCCACACACCCTTGGTTGGCTCGCTACCTTCTTGTTCTTATTCCTAATTCTTGAAGCTGATGGCTCACTGGCTACTCACTACGTTTCAAAACACAGCCTGCTTGCCAAGTCCCAACAAATTTTTAATCAACCTAGCTCTCTTATTCTCTGTCTTTTACTTATTTTCTTCATCTTTATTGAGCGAGGAATGATATATTCTAATTTTGAACTTCAAATATACACATGTCGATGAGAAACATAGACCAGTAGTTTGTTCTTGATCTCTTCTATAATTAATGGTCACAATGTCTTGAATGTCGTAGAATTTTCCCGAGAACTCGATTGATCGATCAGTAAACTCTGTGTTTTCTGGTTAGATTAATCCTTGGTGTTGGAATTTAGTTTGGCATGCAGTAGTGAATGGATGGGAGTAAGTTAATCATTGAGCTAGCTAGGTTGTCCTCATTATCGATCAAAAGTGGCATAGGCCGGCCGTGTATGCCAATCAAAATGCCGCAGAGCTAGCTAGCTATCCCACGAGTGGTCAGTGAGGAGTGAGTACTGATTCGATGGATGCAGATCATGTGTGAATTGTGGGACACAAGTAATTTGGAGTTCAACGGATCCTGCTATATCGATCAGATTAGTATTAGCTAGCTAGTAAATTCAGGAGGAGAGAGCGAACAAGCAAGTGCCCTGGTGCGTAAGACCAAAACTTAACTATCCGAATAACGTCACTAGGATATGAGCTACAGCGCATTGATTGATTGCCACTACAGTTACACATGCATTGGATTTATACTCGCAACAACAGTGGTATTACTATTGGTTTCTTCCCGGCCAAACTTGCGAAAGAGAAATAGCGAAAGTTCAGTAAGCTAGCCATTGGTGGATTAATTTGTCGACGTTGAAACTATATATGCAGCATATGATGAAATATCTGTTCGAATACTCTAGTTAACTAGAAGCCTGGAGCGGGGACCTAACTACCTAGCTCAACATGGATTGCTATAGCTGCTAGTTGGTTGGCTCCCATATCCTCATACTATAGGTACTGGGAGCTAGGCAGCTAGCTTAACATATTATACGTCATGTACGGTCATACATATGATACATATCTGGTCATCAATTCCGCATTCTTCGATTTTAAGAGTAATGAAAACATATATATATATATAGGCAGCGTGGATGATTAAAGAATCTGCTTACTTGTATTAAGCTTGATCATGATATTAAACTAACTGGAGACATAGTATGCAAATATGGAACAGTTCAAAGAGCGAGTTTGCAAGGATATATAGTCAAAGGGTTTACATATAAACAATTCATAAACATTATCTATACCATGCCTTTTCCATATTATAAACAATAAATTCAGGTACATGTATGTAAGGATTATTAATATGCAGTGTATCTTAGCTTGAATGCTTGATAGGTGAAAATCTTTCGAAAGCTTAGTTTAAATTTATAAATACGTAGTAATTAGTTAATTACCACTTACCTGTCTTTGATCATATCATATCATTGATTCATTATCATCATCCTCTTGCTGACTAGCTAGCTAGCTATGTAATGTGGTGCCGTTCATTAAAAATGGTTTCGGCATAGAAAATCAAGATAGCTCCACTTTCACTTTCACTACCACTACGTTCAATCTTGTCTCTATCGATCAGCCGATCGATCATCAGCATGATTAGTTAAACAATAAAGTTCCATTAACGTACTAGCTAGCTACATTAATCGAACGAACTATATATATATATATATGCTACCTAGCTAGCTAGCAATTATAAAGATGGAGAGTGATCAGCAATGTATTTATAATAAAGAGATTGACCAATTTTACGTAGCTTACTCTTTACGTACGTCCAAAGAGCATCAGTACTACTCATGTCTTCAATCATCAACACTTGCTGTTTTTTCATTTACCAAATTTTTCAATTTAGCTAATTTTTTGTAGGATTTATATATATGTGTATGTAACTAAAGAATGAGCAGTTGTGATTATTAAAAGGGCAATGATATGGGGCCTCATTGAGGCCTAAGATTTGTGGCCTCAAATCTTAGGTGTCATGTCATGTAAGCAAATGCAAATTTTTTTTTAATTTCACATAATATATCTTGCCACATCATATTATTGCAACGCCAACTTTACCCTTTTATATTTCCTTTTAGATGTTAGGGGGTGAATCAATTACATTAATGAATTTAATTAGGTGATGAAAAAAAGATCAACTATTAATTATGTACTAATTTAGAGATATGTCTACAAATTATTTGACCAATATTTTTCTTCATTTAATTAAATTCTTTCCTATAATTTTTCTTTTCAAATAGCATTAATATATTGAATTAGGTGTCAAGAAATAGGCATTAAATTTCCTTTCCAAATATTGATTAATTTCATCCAAAAAAATAGCATTAATAAATTGAATTTGGAAAATATGTATGTCTAAATTAAGAGGTAAGAAAAAATTCCATGTTAGTAGCAGTCATTAATTATCATCTACAATCTAAATATTAGGGAAAAAACAAACAAAAAATAGTAAACTCAATTTTAATGTTTAAACCCTAGCTACATAAAGAGAGAAAAAAATGAACAAAAGAATATATAATAATCATATGAATATGTATTTTTCACGTACATTATATTTTCAAAATTTGCAGGAACCCAATAAAGGTTGAATTTATATACATGTGTTATGCAAATCTTTTGTTCGAATGTATGTGCAAATCTATTGATTGAATTACATGAAATTTTTTCTGTTCTTGATTGAAGAAAAAAAATTGTTGTTTAAATCAAGCATGAGTGTAATGAAAAGGAAAAATGAAAAAAAAAAAAAAAAAAAAAACCAAACTAATTTAGGGTCATTAGATTTTGGAAGGATAAGATGGTCTTTTTCTCAAGAATTACATAACATGATCTAACAAATAAGTGACTTGTGTAGGTGACATGACATGACACCTAAGATTGAGGCCATAAATCTTAGGCCTCATTGAGGCCACAAATCATTTTCCTTATTAAAATACATCCTAAAAATAAAAACATTCTCACTGTAAGAATTTAAAGACGTCATCTCTTGATCCTCTATATATATATATATATATATATATATATATATATATATATATATATATATATATATATATTGTTCTTGCTTCTCGACTTAGTTAATTAAAATGTAATTAATCACCCGGACCTGGCTATTAGTGACCTAAGATGATTATTAAAAACTCAGTCACGATCCATTTTCTCTTCAGATAATTAATTAACTAGAGCAAGGTGGCAAGCTAGCTAAGTAGCAATTAGCTAGATCGATGGACTACTAATTTGTATCCACTACGGAGTACAGACTACAGACTTCATGACGAGAGAGAGAGAGAGAGATTGATGGGTCTCCACTCTCCACCAAGCGGCGCCCTAAATATATTTTTGATCGCTTTAGTTTAGCCTTTATCTTTTTCCCGGCCCTCATCACTAATTGCCAACTGGCCATGCCTTGCAATCCATTATTATGATTTCTGAGACATACTGGAAGGAAAGGTTATTTTGACATTTGATCCATAGATATGGAGATGGCTACATCCAATCTATCTAAACCATTAAGAAATGAATATGGAATCCCCTTTGTTCTTAATATATATGGGGTCCCCATGCCAGTCCTCTGGATATACTAACTAGTAGAGCAAGACATGAAGAAATGGAAAGAAGAGTGAGAATGGTATAGATTTTAGTAGTGGCCGCAAGTGCAGGTGGAAATCAAGCGTGCTTAATGCGCCCTTGCTTTCATATATCGCTTGTGCTGGAAGACAATGCCACCAATTTGCTGGGCGGCACCTGCTACCAGCTCCAGCTCCATTTTATCTATATATATTCATCCTAGCCATCCATATATCTATCTTTGCTGCCAAGCTACGCTTAAGCAAAGCAATATTATTGCTTTTGGATACTGCCCTAGTCTATTGCAATATTTGCTATCAAATCATGAATATGGTTACTTTCTAAATCTAATTTTTGGTATGAAAATAATTATATCTCATTGGTGCCAGTAGCCAAATAGGCCATTCATATAGGAAATGGATGTTAATTCTCGACAAGATAAAACTAAAACACTCTTTCAAAAAAAAAAACTAAAACACTAACATGCATATATAATATGTATATACATATATGGATCGGACAGATGTATTTATTAATTTTTGACAGTTCGTAATGGAGCTATAGTTTCCATACTTTCTTTATCCAGGAGATCGCTTGCTCGCTGTTAGAACAAAAAGTCCATCAGTCATGTCTAAAAATAACGACAAGCTGAACCAAAAAATAGCCTCTTAAATTAGCACTATGAATTTTCACCTCAGCGTGGGATAAATGTTTGATCCACAGTACCTATCAGCAAGCTAGTTAATTACGTGTTTATCTGAATGGATATCTTTCTAGTCGGCAGGTAGCAAATTAACATGTATTGTCACTATTTTTATTTTTAACTATCTTAATTAATCATTAAATATTCAACTTAACCCCTCCCGCTTACTTCCTAGTCAACTTAATATTCGACCGTTTAGAGTTTTAGTCTTTTACTTGTATATCGATCTTTGCAAAATAAAATCTTTGGTAAAAGAAAGAAAGCTGATTAGCTGATTAGAGTTTGCATAGCTGATTAGCTGCCCCACGATTAGGGAGATCATCTATAAAGGGGCCCCACGATTGGTTCCAAAAGGAGCAATATAAAGAAAGGAAAGGAAAAGGTTTAGGTCAATATATTTATATCATATCTGACATATCATGGCGCGGTTGGTTGGTTGTTACTAATTATATATATATATATATATATTGCATGCTCGAGCGGAACTTAATTTGAATGAATGCAAAAGCATCTCTATCACAATGAAACATGAGACTGGACAGGTATCAGTATATTAATAATTAATAGTTAATAAAACTTAATAAATTTATTTAATTTAATTTCGTCTGATTAATGACTCAAGCCATGTGCACGTACATGATTCTGTTGGTTTGACGAAGACCCCATATGCCATTAATTAATAAACAATTCTTAGGTTCGCTCCTGGGTGAACAAGCATATTCACCCCTATTATCGATTAACTCACTTTTACTTAATAAATTTATAATCCAACGGTCTATATATTAAATTAGCATTTAAAGATCATTTCTGTAAAAAATCAATCGAATCGGAAATCGTTTAATTATATAATTGAATCAAATAAATGGACGGTTCTAACAACACTTACGGCTATTATGATGAACCGTCCATGTATTTCATATAAATAAATAATTAAAAGGTCTTCAATTTGATTGATTTTTTACAGAACTAATCTTTGTATTACATTATACAACTTGAATGGTTGGATTAGAAAATTAAAAAGTTATTATGCGTTAATCATAAGAGAGGGTGAATATGCTGCTTCACCCCAAGGGGTGAACCTGAGAATTGTTCTTAATTAATCTCATAAAAATGGTTTATCATACTAGCTAGTTAATCTTCTGTGCTGGAGGTCCATGTACCCTAACCTTTCTTGGCCTAGACTACAATTGACGGTACCTTTCGTTACGGACGTACAACTCGATCCCATGCACATAATAATTGAATGTTATACGCCATTATCGATCTTGAAGATTAATTTGTGGTGTTCTTCAATGTACCTACGTACGCACCTGTACTATGCATGTATCAAGAATTCAAGAGATTCAAAACCAAATGATTCAATATAATGATATATATCTTATAGATCGAGCAAGGAAGGCGGAAGAAGGTAGGTACATGCAGTTGAGATGTCATTTCTTTGTTGCCTGTTGGTGGATTCACTTGAAATTGAATAATGTGAGGAATTATTACTCCGCTGCCGGCACTCGAGACTTGAGAGTCATCCATGCATGGAATGGGTCAAACCTTCCCTTTAGACTACATTTTTGTTAACAATACTAACTACGTACAAGTGGAATATGAATAACATATACACACTTATTATTTCTCTAGTTTAAAATTGAAACCCCAATGCCAATGCGAGGGGCCAAACACACCTGATTTGTTTTCAAAATTATATATTCTGGACATTTCTGATTAAGAAAGATGGGAAAATTCTGTAAACGCTTTCGACATCCACATCGTTCGTTGAATATAGTAGAGGACTAGAGGCTTTCAGCATTCAGTAACACGTGTCCGCACATACTTATGTATTTCAGAACTATTCCTTCAATTGTGAGAGTTAGAATCATGCATGTTTCCTGTGTATGAAAGATTCCGATTGATCGGACTTGTCCCATGGAATAGAGTCAAGTCCGTTGTTCGACTCTAAGCTTCTTTCCGCTGTCGGTCTGATTTTGAACACTAGTCATAACCTTTTCTGACGCCCATAGTCAAATCAATGATTTTGAACACTAGTCATAACCTTTTCTGACGCCCATAGTCAAATCAATGATTAGTCTCTTTCTTGGGTTGCAGCCAGTAGTCTTCCCTGTAGTGAAAAATACACAACTCATTCATTCAACGGTTTTATATTTGTTGCTCTACTTTAGCCAAATGAGTAACCAAGTGCCTCCTTTACATGAACAACTTGGTGCTGCAACACAATCCAAAACTATCGATTGAGCTGGAAAATCGAGCCCCAACTTCCTTTAGTTATTAGCTTTCCAAATCCAGTACTCTTGCCAGTTAGCATTTCGAGTTTTCTAGCACTCTTTCTGCTCTTGTTCTGGATTCAACGGTGAAAATGCTCCTAGTATTTTTCAAACAAACAAATGTGTCTCTTCATTCTCTGTTTCTACAATCAGCTACAAAAATTTGCATTCGCAAACCCATTTATTACAGAAAAGCACAGCTAACAAGGAAACAAGATAGGATCTCAACCTTTTAAAAACAACAAAGAATCAAAACCGTGATAATATTGTTGGATATCATCATGACATTAATCTTAGCCACCTGCTCTTACTTAGTAATTAGTATGACCTATGAAATCTTGTAAAAATGATACACTTGTTTTTTTCTTTTTAATTAAACAAAAAAAGAACAATAAGGCTTAATTACATCCCTTCTCCTGCTACTATTACAGATAGCTTCTGTGATGTGTACATACCCTTCACCCTCCCTTCTTTCATATATGAATCCAGACTAAAAACAAAACAAAAAAAACAAAATTACCATATCTCAGCACCATGAAGGATGTGTGACAATGTATTTCTTGATTGAGATCCTGCATTGCAATGTGGAAAGAAGGAATCGTTGAGTCAAGAGGACAACAAATTAATTTGACAGTTGAATTTGCAATCGACTGAGAAAAGAAAAGTAAACAATTTATTGTTGACTTGCCGAAATTTGAAAGGAATTGCAAAATATGCCAATATCAAGTTGAAACAGCAACACATCTTGATGAAGAGTTATATGTGCTGTCCAATCCCACATTTTCCTGCTAGGAACAAACATTGCCCACTTCAGCTACCACTCTGACTTTAATGTCAGCAGCTGGCCAAACATTAATTCCAGGGGCTTAAGTCAAAGAGTCCTGTCCTGCAAACAACAATTTGGATCTGAGAGGAGTTAATTGGCTTAGGTCCATTTACTAACGATTTAACCACATCTTTTAGCAGGCAATCAAATCAAAAGCAGCTGTCTATTGGCAGAACTACATCTTTTTGGCTTCAATGACTTTTTATTTCTTAGAAGAATAACTCCAACTTGAAAGTTCCTAAAACCAGCTTAAAAATAAAAATGAAATAGAAATATCTTATTGTTCTTACAATCAAAAGTTGCCCAGCGTGCAGGAGGTACAGTATGACATTCCTGTTTTGCATCATGGACATAAAGCAAATTGAAGAGATCTGTTGCACTGTTGTTCTTTCTTGTTGCTGTATCGCAATCTGTCATCGGTGCTGACCCCTTTGGTAAAGGTGAATTAGTATAAATGCGATTCAAATCTAAAGAACCCTGCACGAACCACAGTAATCATTAATTATAAATATGTAAACCCATCAAACCTGTCCAAATGTACCATACAATTGAACTACAACAAAAAGGAGCAATGCAAACACATTTGATGAAGCAAGTAGAGAAGCATGAAACAATACAGTAGCTCTTTGGTAAAGTTCGGAGTGAGAGTTCATCAAAAGAATATCAAGAATTCCTAGAAGCTCAGGTTAATTGGAATTGCCGCAGCAAGACAAGCAGTAAAAAAGTTGGTATGCATAAATCAAATCGCAGATGCAGATTCAAAGGAGCAGTGCATTTTCTCTTTTGTTGAACCTTTGAATGTTATTAGATTTTGATCCAGCAACTCTATGGAAGAGATAAAGGGGTAGAGCAAAATAGATACTTAGAATTTTTATGAACTCAAAAGAAGGATCATTTGCAACAAAGTTACTGAAATCAACTTTAGAAACCACCAAGTTCCAATAGCTCCCTCATCGATCAGAGAATGACCACGAACCCTATGAACTCTATCAAAAACAAGAAATAAACATCGATTGAAGAATGACCATGAACCCTAAGAACTCTATCAAAAATAAGAAACAAACATAAAGCTCTCTAAGTCGCAGAAAATATTCCACACTTGGAAAACAGACAAAGTGATAGAAGTTCCAGAGTTAATGAAATCTACATGACAGCTTTATTAAGAACACAAAGTATGATGAAGGAGCAAGAACTATTTGTCCTGACTTATGGAACTCAAACAATTTCATTACTTACAACAATTAAATATGAATAATTACCGTGCGGGGTCTTGCTACTGGAGGAGCATCCTCTGAAAGATGTGTAGGAAGTATTGCTTCCTCAAGAGAATGCCTCCTTAGTTTCTTGCCACTGGTGGCTCCACCTTCTACCAACTTGTTAGAACTGGTGCCCATTTCAACTGGTTCAGGAGCGGGCTGTTTTGCATCCTTTGCAACCCACTTTTTCCCCTCATACCTGAAAGTTCCTAAAATAGTTCAGAACAGAAGGAAGGAAAAAATATTAACTAACTATCCAAGTTCCGCATGAAAGATCAAAATTATCTTCATCAGACAATTACTTGGCACGAATAAACTTCTCGATCGCACTTCTGTCTGCATTTAGTGGCAACTTTTTTTCCCAATAATTGTTTGCCTTTTCATTACCCAAAGCTACACAGTGAAACACAAAAATGTCGATTAACATGCTAATGAATTTGAATATGATACTCACTGGACATTGAATAAAGTCATCCCGAGCAAAACATGTGAAGTGATGTTTTCTAATAAGAACTACTTTCAGTAAACTTATGGGGGATAGGAGGAAAAAAAGGACCATGACTTCAATGAATGGAGAGCAATCCATTGTATCTAGTTGCCTCAGGAATGCTAGTCATTCTGAGAGTCATGTTAACAAGATGCTATAAGATGGTACCTATACAATTTAGCAACACATATGGGTATGAGTAGTGCGCACATACGGTAGATAGAGAAAGAGACGAGAGAGAGAGGGAGGGAGGCTAAAGCGAGCTCTTACATTCCATAAAAGCAATCTGCTCTGGCAGCCATGTATCCAAAGTAGTAGACCGGACCTATTTCCAAAATCATCCAGGCTATGCAATCATCAGAACATAATGTTGATATGTATTGCAAGCACATGTTATTGAAAAAAGTTGACAACCAATAACTGATCTTCGGAAGACTAGTAAACCGAAATAACATAAGCAATTAATAGCAGATGTATGTAATACTATTGTCATTGACATAACTTATAATCCCATAGCTGTATTATTCCTTCAGTGATTTAATAAAAATTCCTTGACAAATTTTATGATTACTGATAAAAAAGAGACAAGAAAAGGGTCTACTGACTTATAACAAGCGATGAAATAAAGAAATGAGAGGTGGACAAACAAACCTTTGAAATGTGCACTCCAAGGCTCCGATGAATTCCTGAACATTGCATGCAAATAAATATTCCCAGATTCACACTTGCCCATCGTGGGGCTCTGAAACAAATATATTGAAAGCAGAAAATCACATTAACTGAATATCAAAAAAAAAAAAATCATAATATGGGCCACCTATGAAAATACCAAGGGTCCAAGATAGGGTGACTGAACACTAGATTCAAATTAGATGATGTTTTCCCAAATCAGACATCAGATGGTGAATAGCAGCAAATAAAATGAACATGAGATGGTTGTATACACAACAAGGAAGAGACGAAGGAAGAAAAAACTCTCCATTGGATTAAACTTAGCATCAAGAAAAAGAAATGACCATCAAACATAATCAGATTTTGGCTTAAGAGGTAAGACCAGACCTTTGGAACTGACATTTATCGAATTAAGTCTAGACCCTAGAGTAGTGGAAATCTGCTAAACATAAGAAAACATGGGTTCTGAAATGTTTACTTGCTCCGACAATCAGCACATTCCCGGTTTTCTGGCATCTTAAGAAGACCTTCTAAAATCTGGACATAAAAGTAGAGCACAATTGAATTAGCAATTGAATGTTACAAATTGGAAAATAATTGCATAAAAAGGAAGGAGAGAGCAAACCTTGGTGTGCTTGTCGTTGAGCTCCTTGGAAATGGAGGCCTTGCTCATTGTCAATTACTTAATCGTGTGTGCTTCCCTCTCTTCCTGCTTTGGTTGATGTGTTATCTGAAAGAACAATTCATACAACACCAGAGAGGCGACGAAACAACAAGGCCTTGGGGCCAACAGAGAGAGAGAGTGAGTAATTCCACCACTCTCTCTCTCTCTGTCTGTGTCCTTCTGGAATGAGAATAGAGGCTCCACTAATTCCTAGGGGAAGGAACGGTTGGCATTCCACAAAAAAAAAACTGTCTTTGCAATTTCCATTATCCAATCCAACACTACTATTTGAGGCTGCTTTGACCACCTCAAATTCTCTCATCTTTCTCTCTCCATGGATTGCAATGTTATACTTCACATCATGTTTATCTTTAGAGATTATAAGCAAAGCGCATAAATTTCAACACGAAATATTATTAAAAGTTTTCAAATCCGATGAACAAGATCAGTATCAAAAATTCAAAATCATGATCATACATAATAATAGGGAAGGAAAATTGTCACTTGGGGCCGGTTTCTTGGGGAGTCTTGGCGACAATGGAGAGCGCATGAAGACCGGACTGGAGCTCGTCGGCCAAGGCATCATACACCATGCGGTGTCGTTTAACGAGGCTCTGCCCCTCGAATTTGGGGGACACGATCTTCAGGTTGAAATGAGTCTCGCCGGCGTTGTTATCCCTCATGGCGGCGTGTCCGGCGTGCTGATGTGACACGTCTTCTATGTCCACAGCGCTGGCTTCCAACGCCGTCTGCAGTTTCGTTCTCATTCGGCTCGCCCGACTTAGCTGCTGCAAAACCGTCGCTCCTCCTCTAGAACCCATCTCTTCTCTTCTCTTTTTCCAGCTGCTCAGCCGCTGCTGCGTGCTCTCTCACTCCGCCATATAACTGCAATAATAATAAAAAAATTATATATTAATTAAACATAAATAAATAAAATCAGATTAAAAAGTAAATTTGTGCGGTGAGCGTGGATCGAACACGCGACCTTCAGATCTTCAGTCTGACGCTCTCCCAACTGAGCTATCCCCGCAATTGATTGGTCGGTGACTCTTTGTATCATTCGGCTAAAGTATAAAGCAAAATTCAACTATACATATAAAGCAAATAATGTGCAAGTCATAAGTATCTCCTCTCTCATCATCATTGACCGTCAGATCTTTGTATGTATACATGCGTGCATAGTAGAATTTTCAAAGTGTAAAATTAGAAGAAATTTAATTTCAATATATGTACTAATCTTACATTATTAACGGGTTACAACTTACAAATTAAAAGGAAATGTTTAATATATACAAGCTTGGATATTGTGACACAATAGGATGATTAAGATCTAGTCTGTCTGCTCCCAGCTATATGAGTAATGGCCGTGTTTGTATCTGATATATGCCCCGAAACCAAAAGAGACCACCACGGCAACCACCAACACGAGTTTCACCTTCCAATTCTTCGAAGCTAAAGTACTCTTTTGCCCGAATTCGCAGCAGCTTCCTGGCTTAACCTCTTCATCAAGCAATGCAGCATTTTCATCGGTGGTTGGCTGCTTGTCCGGATTTTGTTTAATGAGTTTAGCTATCGCTTTATCATTATTTGTTTGAGTATCATTGTTGCTTGGTTCTGGTAACTTTTCATGATTGCTAAGCTGTTGTTTCTGATCTTCTGGAGATTGAGGTTGAGGTGGTGCAACTTTGGGAGGCATTGTTATTGTAAGAACTCCTGCAGCAAACTTTGCAGCAACTCTATTTGTGTCGCAGTTGTTTGGAAGCTTAATTTCTTTGTGGAAACGGCTCCATGTAGATTTAGTTTGGTCCAATGGACGTTCTCCATGGATTGTAAGCATCCCCGTCTGAGTGGTACGGACACTTAGGTGTTCCTTTCTGAAACCTGATCCATCGGAGCACAGTAATTAATGATATCGATTGTATATGTTAGACAAATTAAAAATGAACTCGGTGCAATCATTAGGATACGTACATATTTACATGCATACCTTGAATATGGACCTCAACAACATTGTCGCGGTTATGCCATTTGCAGAAGGGTTCAAAGTCCTCGTAAGTACGTTTGGCCTGATGATCAGCTCCGGCTGCCTTGCTTTGATCCATGGAAATGAAACTCTAAGAACGTGCGTACGTTGATCTCTTCTAGCTGGCTAGGTAGGCTTCTCAAATATAGAACAGGAATTAATGGAGATAATATATATGGAAGGAAAGATCGATTTGAGGAATGTCAACCATGCAGGTCTCTATTTATACTAATTGTATGGCATGGCCCAATGAAGGCATATATGAACATGCAAGCTAGCTAGCTAGGTACGTACCGGAATCATTCTTTTTCAATTCCCTTGGGTTTGATTCTCCATTGCTTTATATGTGTACCTCCTGTTTTGCTTTCTTCCATCATCTCCGCATGCATATATATATATATATATATATATATATATATATATATATATATATATATATATATATATATATATCTTGCAGGTGAAGCAAGGAAGAAATGGTCGAGGGTCTTCCTTAATTGATCGTGTTCACATGCCTCCATTCCTTTTACTTAACCTTCAGGCAAGATCTGCATGCAATGCGTGTTAGAAATGTTAGCCTACAATAAGAACATTCGATCAAAATAGGTGCAATATAAAATTATAAATTCGATCATTATATTCTTGCGGATGCTTTATCAAGAGCATGCAAGTCCGTTCTAGGACGACGGGCTTGTAAGGGTATAAGCTGCACGCCTGCACCGTTCTAGGGTCATCATGTTTTTGTTTTTTGGATAAGGGCTAGTGCGGCTGCCCTTAAGTCTGAATTAATGAAACCTCATAATACATTAGGGGACATGGTACCTAAATCATTTATTATAATAAGCTTCAAGAGAACTTCCTGAGATAATAATAAGAGTCTCAACTAAAACAATGTATTCTAGCAATCACTAATTACCGAAGAGTGTTTTACTGGCTACTTCATTCGTTTTACAATGGTGGTGACATACCAGAAAGATAACTCTATAACGAAGAAGCATAATTACAAATACCACAGATTTCCCACTATATTGCCACCGGAAAATAAATCCGGTATACTGTATATGATTAATCTTTTGTTTTGGGCTTTCTACATTTGATGATGGTGGGTTTGATTCGATGTATCTGTTCGGTTTTTTGATACCAACTATTTAGTCGATTGACTGAATCAGCTGTCTAATATATCAATTTGATTTGGTCAATTTCAACCACATTGATACTATTGATTGATCCTTATTATTTTCTGAAAAATTATACTTTTTCAATTGTAATTGTATATATAGTAATTATCCAAATAACACCAATGACGACAATTTTAATGTAAATGGAATAAGCACATCGAAAGATTGACAAGACAATAGATATGAATATATATTATGACTTATCTATAGTTTAAAGCTATAAGAGCAACTCCAAAAGCTTCCCTATAATTTTTGTATTATAGGGAAGCAAAAGTCATAGCTTTAACCTCTTTTTCTTCTCCAACTCCAACAGATTCTCTATTTTACAACAATCTCTAAAATCTCCATATTCTTCCTTACAATTTTAAAGTTTGCTGTAATTATAGGGAATTTGGTTTTCTCTTTCCTCACTTTCCCTAAAATAGGGATAGTTATAGGGAATCTGTTGGAGGAAAATAGGCTTATTTTTCCCTAAAGTAGAGAAAAATCAAAATATAGGGAATCTGTTGGAGTTGCTCTAAGAAATATATATAAAAAAAAGAGCAAATAAAATTAACTACAATTAAATTAAGTTACAACTCAAAGAAATTAAAATTGACAATAAAAAATCATACATATATAAGAATTAAAATATAGCTAGAGTGATGACGATCCAAGAATAAATCTCTTCTAAACAAATATAAATGTTAACTAATTAATAAATATATATATATATATATATATATATATATTTTTTAGGGCAACGAAAGACTAATCCATTGATGATAAATCATACGACCTCACTCGGTCAAGCATGAAGGGTACATAACACTGAATGCAAGCTCACAAAGAGTACTAAATCCAAAAGAAATCCAAAAAACTAAAGTCCATACTTCAACAAAACTAAAATCCTAAATGAACTGCTGAAAAATAAAATGTTGAATTTAAAAACTCCCTAATCCTACACTGCCCTAAAATGGAACCAATGTCCTGAACATCTTGACACCTAAGACCCTTTTGGTGTACGTCGCAACATTCAACACACCCACAACAACATTATAGGAACAGATGCAGGACAAAAAAGCAGGACATACCACCCCCCAAAAAGCCCAAACTCAACCCAAGTGTGAGAAAAATAGGGGAATTTGGCTAACCAAGGCCCAATTCTCTAGATTGCATCTCTGCAGCCCAGGAAGACAGAGGTCCAAGGCCCACTGCCCACACCCTACGCCCCTCACACCCAACTGCCAAATTTGGCCCTTCCGAGAAGTCGCCCGCCACTACCTAATCAGTCTGGTGGCCTCCCCAGGTAGGAGACCACGACAGCCATCTCGCTGCCCACCAAAGCCTGTGCTGGTGACCGCACTTGTTACACTAGGCTGGTTCTTCAAGCACGAAGCAGAAGCCTCAGCCGGCAAACCGAACGCCGATCTCTAGCAGAAATTTTCCGACCTCGCTCCTCCTCTAATCCCGAAACCGTGACGCCAAACTCCTCCTCGTCAAACCCGATGCCACCAAAGCAAAACGCCGGTCTCGTTTGCAAACCCACAACAAAGTCTGTACTTCGTCTCTTTCCTCCAGTCAAAACAGCCTTCACTACGCACAAAGGAGATGAAGCCTTGTCCTCTTACCTCTTGCAACGTCGGAGCGCCCTGTTGCAGATCGGAGCCAAAGCGCCTCCGCACTGCTCGCGAAACCTAGGTTTAGGTTTCGGTTTTGTCCTTCTTATCGGAACTTCTCTGTTTACGTCATCCTCTTCATGGCATTTTCTTATTAATTAGACATTAACTAATAAATTTATATTGTTTCGTCGGTTTCGATATTTATCGATTTATCATGGACTAATTGAAAACTACATTACAAGCATCAATTTGGTTCAATTTCAGTTAATTTTTATCGGTTTGGTTCAGTTCGCTATGTTAGTCTTCAATTTAAAAAGGATAGTAAGGATCATCAATGGGTCAGCCCAGCCCTATTACAATTAGATGGCATGTTAGGAAGTTAGGCTTGGTCCAATAACTTCCTAACAGATAATCCCTCTCCAAACAGGCCCATTTAGTTCTTTTTGGATAATTGGAATGTAATTTGGGAAAGAAAAAGGAATGACAAGTCTTATTAGGACAATCGGAGCGGACTCCGAGTCACCCTCACCCTCATCCGTCGTCGCATACGAGTATGTATATGATATCGGCGTGCATTTACTAACGCCTAAATACCATTCGTTTCAACTCTCTCTCTCTCTCTCTCTAAAGACTCCTTGACCTGCTGAGGTCTTCTTCATCATCGTTTCGTCCTCCATTTTAATCGCCCTTCCTCTCCGTCAAACCTCTCTCCTCTCCTCTCAATCAATCAATCAATCAATCAATCAATCAAACGACATGTCGTCCTCGGGCGGCAACTCCGGCATCGCCCCCTCTCAGCTGTACTTTTGCCACCAGTGCGATCGCACCGTTTCCATCAACCCTTCCCCTACCTCCGATCTCAATTGCCCTATTTGCACTGGCGGCTTCCTCGAAGAGATGGAAACCCCTAACCCTAACCCTAACCCTACCCCCAATCCCTTCTTCTCCTTCCCCTCCGACGCCCCTCCCTTCGCCTCCTCCAGCGGCTTTCCCTCCTTTCTCTTCAGCACCCCAGCAGGCCCCGCCGCCGGTGGTCCGGGAAATCTTGGCGACGAACTCTCCGCCCTCTTCGGTGGTGGCGCGCCTTCCTCCCGCTCGTCCCCCTTTCAGGACCCCGACGCCTTCGACCCCTTTGTGTTCCTCCAGAACTATTTGCAAACCCTAAGGGCCAATGGTGCCAATGTTCAGTTTGTGATTGATAACAGCGGCGGAGGAGGGGATCCTTCAGGCTTCCGTGTTCCCACCAATCTTAATTTTGGAGATTACTTCTTCGGCCCAGGCCTCGAGCAACTCATCCAGCAGCTTGCCGAGAATGATCCAAACCGCTACGGCACGCCACCGGCTTCAAAGTCTGCCATCGAGGCCTTGCCGGTTGTGAAAATCTCAAAGGAACTCTTGGATTCTGATTCTTCTCAGTGCGCAGTGTGTAAGGACTCGTTTGAGCTTGGGGAGGAGGCCAAGCAGATGCCCTGCAAGCACTTATACCATTCTGATTGTATTCTTCCCTGGTTGGAATTGCATAACTCATGCCCTGTTTGTCGCCACGAGTTGCCAACCGATGATTCAGAGTATGAGCAGAGGATTCGTGGCGGGGGCGATGCAGCCAATGCAAATACAACTCAATCTTCTGCTGCTGCTGCCAACAATTCCAGTGGTGTTGGTGGGAGTAGGGGGCCAGCTGTTGACATTCAGAGTCAGGCACCACGTACAGTTGAGCGGAGGTTCACCATTTCCCTGCCTCGCTTTTTAAGGGTATTTGGTGGTGCACCCGAGACTAGTAATACTGGGAGTGCAAGTGGAAACAATGATGGGCCTAACTCAGGGAATAGGGGAAGCCATAACTCGGAATCTGAGCCTAGACAAGAAGATCTTGATTGAGGACAATTGGTATTGCATCTTTTGCCATTCAAATTCAAATTCATGCCCTTTCTTTATGGATTGTGTTTCTTTGGTTTGGTTTGACAAGAGAAGCAATCATCAATCAGCTTAATAGCTTAATCATGCAGACAAAAAATTGTTGTTATAGTTGCGTTTTATTTTAACGGACTAGTAATGATAAATATACTTGACTTCCAAACTTTAAGTTTAATTCTCAAATCTTGTGTCATTATCTTGCCTGAGTTATCTTGTATCTTCCCAATGCACGAAGAATGACATGTATTGTTTAGGTGGTAGAAATCTTTTGGATAATAAGTTTAGGTGAAAAGATACACACAAGTTGCTTAGAAATCAGGAACAGGTTGATAACAACATGGACATACATTAGACATCTTCTAACTATTGAACCAAAGTATATAATTCATTCAGGAGAATTATAGAAACATACAAGTGTTTAAGGAATTAGGATACATGTTCAATGATACAAATCATATCACTATGTCTCAATGGCACTTTTGATACACACAAAAAAAAAAAAAAAAAAAGTTCTTGGTATATGTCATATCTGCATCTTCTATATGAATATGAACTATAGTCCCTTCAGGTTTGAGAATATGTGGCTTATCCTTCCTGATTTCCATGACAAGATCAAGCCCAGGTGTCAGTGTAATATCGTTTTCAAAACATGGAAAGATGCCATATAGCCATATAGGTAGGTAGGAGTGCAACTTCATAGATGTAAGGATACAAGGATTCTTTTTTTCCTAGAGAATTGGTAAATGAGGTTTGCAATTTTTAATGCTATTTCTCCTTTGTATTCCGAGTGCCCCTATAGAATGCCTATGGACACAGCCTCTGTCGTTAGTTTTTTGGACATGATTTATCTTCTTCCCTTGCTTTTTGACTGTTCTTATTAAGCTAGTGAGAAAGTAGCTATTTCTGTTTATGTACCAGTCAGTTATGATTTCTTTTTGTTAGATTCATTGACTATCTCCGTATTTTGAATTTTTGATACATCAGATTCCAAGAGGATCACTAAATCTTGATAGTTGCATTAGTTAAAGTTCTCTACTAAATTCTCTTCTTGCTATCAAAATACCTGAATTCTGTGCTGATCAGGTTTTGTCTGGTGTTCCTTTCAAAAGAGTTGGACCACTGAATGTTTTTTCTTTTTCATACAACTCTGTTAATGATCACAGAGGACTATGCAAGACCAGGACCTTACCCATTTTTCTTTTCTCTTTCATTGTTAAAATGTATTCTTCGGTGGTGATGCTTTCTACAAATATGTCTAAATGTCTTGGGGGTTTATTTGGCCCGATTTGTTCATGACTGTCAAATTGGAACTGAATGACTATGGAAGTTCCAATCCTTTTTTTTTTGTTCTAGAGAAGTTTTAAACTCTGTTTTGTTTCTTATTGGAACATCCCGACAGATTCTTTGAAGCAAACTGTTCAGAGTTTATGTGCATTTGGTTGTTTAGTTTGTCATGCTTAATTGTTTTACCTACAGTGGGTGATTCATCTCCTAAGTTTAAGTTGTTTTGTTTCTTTTTTTGGCCGCTTGTTTTGTGCGCTTTGTATTGTTTGATGTTTATGAGATGTTAAATTTTCCACTGAAAGGTTATCTTTCTCTTTTCAGCAGGTATGAATAGCAGTTTAAATCTGCAACCAAATGTTGAACAAAGAAAGATCTTGCACATTAACAGTTAGTAACAGTTGTTGTTGTTGTTGTTTTTTTTTTTCTTTTTTTTTTTTCTATATTTGGATGTGATAAGAATAGGTAAAGTGTCCACCTTTATTTTGTTCAAGTTGCAAATTTCTCACAGATTCAAGATTTTTGTCAAATTTTATGTGCATTATCAGTGTTCTAGTTCTGTAAAAGTTTTCATTTGGGTAACACCTTAATTTTGGGATGTCTGTATTACATGGTCTTGTTGCTTCAATTGCTTATTCAAAGTTTTTTTGATGCTCTATTTATTTTCTTCTTTCTATTCATCTCTTACTTGCATGCGATTCTTTAAAGGAGGCATTGCAATAGTTCATGTGGTGATATTAGTGGGTTTTGGATGTTGTGGAATGAAATGTTGTGACCTGTTGTGATTTGACCATCATGGAATCAAAACAGTAGGCGAAGCATTGGATGTTGTGACCTTGCGATAGTCCTTGTGGTGATACTAGTGGGTTTTGGATGTCGTTGGAATGAAATGTTCATATGGTGATTTGACCATCTTGGAGTTAAACATTTGGCCAGGCATGGAGTTATAGCCATGATCCCAGTTCACACTACTGGTAATGAATACATAGTGGATTTATTTTGCTTGCTATGATAATGACCTAGGAGTGGTATCAGCTTTTCTTTTAAATATGGATGTGGGTAGTATCATTCTGTGGTTTCACTAGGTCTTGAGGAGGTAGAGATGGTGAGAGATTTGTTATTGTGGATGCAATGTTTCTTATTACACAGCAAAAGTTTCTTGAAAGTGTGGAATATAGTAACAATCGACCCTTGTTGGGTTTGGCTCAGTGCTACGGATGTGCAGTTGCATATCTAAACAAGTTTATGTATCATGCTGTTTATCTGCTTGCTTGCAAGTTGCAGCCTCTCTAGTTTCTGGTGTATGCTTCAGTGAAAAGCTTTAAAGGAAAATGCACCTGAGTTGAATACTTTAGGGGTTGTGGGTTGTGATTCCCCCACTCAAATATATATGGGAAAGAATACTTGAAGTGGAACCTTTCCTCTTCAATTTTCTCCCTACCCTTCCGAAGAGAATAATTGCTCTTTTTCCTTGGTTCTAGACAAAGTCTGAACTCTAGCATTCTTTCAAAAGAAAAGAAAGAGCCAAAGAGGATTTTTGTCATTGCAATACACAATCATTTACTCGTTGCTTTCCTTGTGTACAATAGTCTAGTTGCAGGAAAACGAAACGAAGAGGCGGGATTCCTCTTTGTTAGAGATAATTTTACGACTGCGATGCATAGTTTGTAGAAGAGTGAATAACTTCCATTCATTTTGGGGCAATGTTATTGAACCTAGTCATCACTCGGGAAAATGGTGCATGGAGCCACTAGGGTTCACCCTAATTAGAGAATTGGCATGCATAAAAGGTGCGACTTGTATTGTCGTTGAGAGGATAATATGAAACCCCAAGTAACTTTCTGCCTCTATGCCACTCTAAGGTCTCGTTTGGTTCACGGAATTGAGGGTTTGGAAAAGGAAATGCATTCTTTTCCTATGTTTGGTGTGCACAAGAAAGTGAACGACTTTCCTTTAAGAAGGAAAAATATGGGGGAAAGTGAATCGTCTCATCTTCCAAATGATTTATTTTCCCTCCCACTTTCCCAGCATTAAATGTGCATTAATTACATGATATAAATATTTTTATCCTTGTTGAAAATTGTTATTGACAATTTTATTTGAAAAGTTTATGATTTGTGTTTTAATATATGAGGATATAAATGGAATATTAGTATAATTTAGTTTCATTTTCTTACACAAACCAAACACTAAAATGATTTTTCTGTTGCTTTCCGAATGTTTCCAAACAGCGGAAATGAAAGCTAGTGAGAAATTCGTTTTCCTTTCCCATGAGCTTTCCTAAGGAATTGATTTCTTTTCCGTTAACCAAATGAGGCCTAAAACTATTGCTCTATCCAAAAGGAAAAACCTTCCCATGTTCTCAATCGTAACCTCAAAAGGATCCACTCGACAATCCTTGATATAGCATGATCGGGAATTGCCCTATGGGTTTCATCTACCCGCTTAGGCATCTTTGCCACGTGCAAGTGCATGAGTAGGGAAATCTACCCAAAGGAGGCTGAACCTAGCGGCGACCTATTGATGAAAATCCCAACTTGACCATTGCCAACCATAGAGACCTACTCGTGAAGGTACTGATGACATTAATCGTTAACTTAATGAGGATTCGAGAGACGCTACAACTGTAACATTAGGGTTTCTGGTGTCATACTCTTCAACTACTAATAAGTTAACGATATACACTATTGAATATATCCAAGATGAATGCAATGACAATTTTAAGAAATAAAGCACAAGTTTCACAATTTTTTTTTTTTTTGGTTGCAAAGCTTACTAGTCATATTCTCGAAATGAATTTAAAAGAAAATTCATAATCACGCATGAACTTGACCACAAAATGTATTTTCAAAAACAGCAACGGGATAAAAGGAAAGGAAAAAAAGAAGAATGGAATATACAGAAAGTGGGTCCAGCAACAGGGTGAGTCGTTGGATTGCTTGAGTTGAAAATAATCATATATAGATGAAGCGCTGAGGAAGGCTGAGATGTGTCGGTAGTCGGCTGTGTCGTTCCGCGTCAAGGGAATATAATAATCTTTTTTTTTTTTTTTTTTTTTTTTTCGTGGGTTCACACCTCGTTGAACCTTTACCAGTTCGTTTGCTTGTTTTCCTAAAAAACAAATTAAATCATAGTGCCTCTTCTCCTACCCAAGCATTTGACTTTGTTGTGGACTCGATTTAGTTTAATAGTTTAATTT